>NW_015626361.1:990672-997487 GCF_001515625.1 Sinocyclocheilus rhinocerous
GTTGTGGTCGCGCCGTGACAGCGCTCGTGACCATTGTAGACATTACTATCCATCACAGTGTTGCCAAGTCCGCGGTTTTCCCGTGGAACTGGGCTACTTTACCACTGTTGCCGCAGGTTGTTTTTCATGTCCGCGGGTCGAAGCGACCTCAATAACAAGATATTTAGCCCCTGGAATACGATTTTTACAGGGGGACCCCCTCGAAACGCAGTTAATTTGGGCTAGTTTTGAGTAGCAATTGGGCGGGTTTTGTTTGCAACCTGGCAACCCTGTGATGTCAAGCAGGTAACGTTATTATTGCTAACATAGCGGATTCGTCGGAAAATACATTGGCATCATCTGTATTAAAGAGAAAATAATCACTTAATCCGATGTTTAAGTGAATAAAATAGCCTTGAAAGCCTTACTTACTAGTGGGTGACCAATATATCGCCAAGGCCGATATATCGGCCGATATTTGGCATTTTTCGAATATCGGCATCGGCCGATAAGTTTTTCCTGTTTGGCCGATGCATTCGAGGCGGGACTTTTATTTTAACTTAAGTCGAATCTAGTTGAGATCTGGTGAAGTGTGCATTCGTATCCTGCATGATTGCGTACGCTCTGCGTGACGGTCGGTCTGTGCGAATCGGAAACAGGAGGAGAGTTCAGCCTCACAGGAGATGCGCGATCGACAAAATTTAAACTCGTGATTTCAAATTATGCTGCGCTTTATCAATCCGTGTATCATTCGTTCACTCATTTTCTGATTTAATACTGAAAGTAGAAAAATGAGAAAACGGCTCCTTTTTCATTTTTTTTCCCCAAAAAAAGAAAAACAAGAATTCAGCTTAATTTTCCGTTTTTCGTTCAGGGGTAGAAAAATGAATAAACAGCTTGAATATTCAATTTCTACACGTGGGTGGGAATTAAACGCCCCTTTCTGCTGATTGGTCAGCTAAAGATCAAACCGTGCCATCATCAGTTCTTCCGCAGTTCCGCGAGGCAGAATAATAGTCCTCCACTGCTGCAGGTCTACGGATTCTTAATGCGTTTATTGCAACTACATTTCATCTTTTTCTCATCAAACAACCAGACAAATGAATGGCTCGACAACTTGTACCTGGTCACCCAGTAAGTTTGTTTGTCTACGGCTCTAGGTTTGGTCTTAAGCTGATCAATCAGCAGAAAGGGGCGTTTAATTCCTGCCCACATGTAGAAATCGAATATTCAAGCTGTTTATTAATTTTTCTACCCCTGAATGAAAAACTGAAAATTAGTTGAATTCTTGTTTTTCGTTTTTTGGAGAGAAAAAAAGAAGAAAAAAAAAGGAGCCATTTTCTAATTTTTCTACTTTCAATATTAAATCAAAAAACGAGTGGACGAATGATACACGGATTTTTATACATTTGCCAACTGTCATATTCATGTCATTTTCACTATGTGCTGTATGTAAAATGACTGTTGCCATGGCTTTATTGGAAAAAATATGATTCCCAATGCACACAAACATCCCACATTACTTAGTGCCCTGTTGGTTACAATGTTGACTTTTCATTAAATATTTATTTATTTGTGAAAAATACATTGTCGTCTAAAGTATAAGTATGTTTATTTTACACATTTATTTTTAAAATCCATTTTCAAATGATTAAAACATTTCTTAAATATTAATTAAAATAAATAAAATTATATCGGCTTTATATCGGCCACCCTGCTTTACAAGATATCGGCATCGGCTGTCAAAAAACCCATATCGGTCGACCAATATTACTAACTGGAGTTCCACAACTATTGACGAGACTCAAAATGTTTCTAAACTTAAAACACATTTTTGTCCCGTTTGCGTTGTTTTACTACTTACACAATTATTTAAAGTATAAAACATTGTTGTTATTTACAATACACAGCGTGGTTTTTAATCATATTTTTACGGGGGACAACCCTCAGATAGGGGGGGTCCTGTCCCCCCGACCCCCCCGGGATTTCCGCCTATGGCGCTGAGCCTATATATATATAGGCTTTCCTAACAGAAAACATGTTGATAAGCACTATGACCCTATTTATTATTGCATTCTTATGCAATATAGACTATTATGAAGCAACATAAACTAAATTAAAGTTAAGACGACGTGAAAGTTGAAGTCACTGGGGAAGTGACTGCAGCAGTGCATCTCTTTTATTAAATATAAATACTTGTTTGTGGTTTAGTGTGTGCAGAGATATATATTCCACTGAAGCAACAATGTTGTTGGGATGGAAATATTGCTTTATATAATAAAATGTTTTTGCAATATTCTAACTTGTGGAATTTGCTTGCTGAATGGAAACAAAGCACATTTTTTACATAGCATTAAAAAATGTAAAAAGTGAATGAATAAATTAATCAATGAATCAATGAATGAATTTACACTTTGTGCCAAATAGTGTGTGAATCATTCATATTGCGTGGCTACAAGTGTGATATTGTGTTTATACAAAAGTTCAATGGCACAAGTATATAAAAAAAGAGACACCTATTGAGTGTCTTTAAAAACTCTCTTTTGTGCAGAACTACTTCTTTCCGCCACAGATTCAAATCTCAGTTTGCCAGTTTAACAGCTGAGCTCAAGCCTCCGTTACTAATTCGAAAGCGTCACTTTAGAACTAGTAACGAAGGAACATTGAATTGCTTCATTGAAAGCTTATTGCATTGCTGCATTTAAAGCTCACTGTATTATGTGGAGTAGAGTATAATGAGAGAGATGGACTGAGCAAGAGTGATTACCTGCATCTGAAACAGCATTCTTCAGCTCAATCTCATATTCACAATAAAACATTAGTTTGAATGTCCGCTGATGAAAGCGATATCTTTGTCATTCTATCCGTTCATCTGTGATTTCAGATAACAGCGCTGCTCACTGCATTTGTTGGCTGCGTCTTAAAAGGTGTTATTGAAAGTAAAAATAACTTCCTTGTTTACAACCCTGTTTCAGTCTCTTTCAGTATAAAAGTCTTTACTGCTGACTCACTGATAAAAACAGTCTTGTCGCCATCTAATGGCGGAACAATGTTACTAAAATTACGAACACCCACACCGTTTCCCAATACTAAATACTATTATTATTTATTTAAAATACTGTTTATTGATTAATAATATTTAATAAACAACAACAACAGCCATCATAAAAGTTTCTAGGCAATTCAGTCAAAAGTACAAAGGTAGCACTCTGATCTACAGCATTAAAGTTATATAAAATATAACGTAATGAGACTTTGCCCTCAGCCAAAACTATCTGCTCTGGAACAAATAATAGATTAATGAAACTAAAGACTACCCGTTATAAACCATGGTATTTTCAGCCCCACCAAAATCTGCGTAGGAAGCATCTTTCTAACTGATCTGTGAACAGTTTTTTATCAGTAAGCACCGATCCTAACTGTTTTTGAAAGACAGGTTTCAGATCAGTGTTAAACAGCCTGTGTGTCTGTGTGTGTGTGTGTGTGTGTGAGAGAGAGAGCGGAGCCAGTGGACCCTCAGCTCGTTATCATCAGTGTTGAGTGAAGTAAGCTTGGCTGAACTCCGTGAATAAGATTACATGGGCAAGAACGCACCCACACAAACAATAACCTCATGCTGGGTAAAACACACACACTTTGACTATGCACACTGATACACATTTCCACATGAAATGTAAAAGTCATTATTTCTGACTAACTAGGAAACACCCACACACACAACGCACCCAGTGTCCTCTGTCCTAATCTCTCTGACCCAGATCATCTGACCCCTTCCCCATCATCCATAAGGCAGACGAGCTAAATTAAGGACACACACAGACAGGCAGTGCCAGGCAGCCCAATGCTGCAGCTGCTCCCCCTGCTGGCGGCAAAGCGTGAAACACTGAGAATATTATACAACCAAACACACCTTGAAAGTACAAATCCTCATTAAGTCTTAAATTTGTTGTGATATGACCAATAAAAATAAATCATGTGCTAAACTGAAAGCTGGAGAGGTGGAAAAGCAAACCATGTGCTGTTTTTGTATAAATTCAAAGAAAAGAGAGACACTAAACTTACATTTGACGTTTGATGTATTCTTTAAGTAAACGCTCCTCAATCATATACATCTGCATGCGATTGCCGTCGTCGTAGTAATAGACCATGTTAGTGCCGAACTCGGCTGGAACTGTGGACCCATCCAGGTAAGAGTCCCGGTAACTGTGGGAGTAGTCATAGCGACCTGAAATAAACGAGAGATGATATAATAAGTTAAAACATGATGTATATTTCTATACATACACTTGACACTGAATAAGTGAAACCTAAACCCTAAAACGAAGTTGTATGACTAAATCTATTTTAACGCTTTACACTGAAGACTGATTTTAAAGTTTAAAATGACACTGATCCTAATCGCTTTTAGTTGTTTTTACTAGGGATGCGCCGATCCGATATTCATATCGGGTATTGGCTCCGATAATGCCATTTTTCTCGGATCGGGTATCGGTCAGAGAGGGCCGATCCAAATCCGAGATTTTTTTTTTTTTTCGATTGTGCAAATTATTCTGTGTTACTTCTGAAGCCATACGATAGCTTAATGTGAGCTACATATGAATATTTAAGTCCTTACATTAAAGTTCACACAAACTCTTTTCTCCACTGTGGCTGTCAATCATTCGTTCAGCCTAAACCCTGGTCGCGTTCGGTTACAGCAGTCAGTTCGGTAAAGCTCTCTCCCAAGATCATTCTGTGTTCCCATTATTATCAGTTCCACACACAGAGATATATAAATTCTACATTTATTTAAATGAGGGAAAAAAACTTCACTGGTATCGGATCGGTATCGGTCAATACCGAACCCTAGGTATCAGAATCGTTATCGGAGGTGAAAAAGGCGGATCGGAGCATCCATAGTTTTTACCTGGATAAGCTTAATATCAAGCCCTGGGTAACCTTTATGTTGCCTTAACACATAAAAAAAAAAAATTTTAAAAATTGAAAGTTCTTCAAGGAAAGGAAATTGAGTGAATTTTATTTACTAGAATGCCATAAAGACACAAACACACACACTTCAATTATAAAAATCTTCTTTAATTCATTGTCATTGTCATAGTCATTGTAAACATAGTCTGACTGTGAGAATGAATGTTTAGGTTGTTTAGGGATGTTTATTGGTTACCTCGTCCACGACCTCTGCCTCGGCCGCGACCTTTTCCCCTGCCCCTGAGGCCTCCACGGACATTGCTGCCCTCGCTGCGAACGCTCGCTGTGTCATCAAAGAAATCTCTATCTCTTCGCCAGCCTGAGGAACACACAAAAGAAAAGGACAAAATAAGTAAAATAAGTGTAAAATATTTACAGTCATCTTGAATTAAATAATTAACAAATAAGGAACCATTTAATTAAGTAATCAGTATTGTGTAATACTCCAAGGATATTGAGTGTGTGTGACTATGCGCACATGTGTGTATGTGTTAAGACATGCGTGTGTGATTTAAAGCATTTACACGTCTGAAACCCGCCCAGGCATCATGAGAATTTCTAAGCTCTCAATTCTTTCAGTGTATATCTTTTCTCTCTCTTTTTTTAGCTGGAGGTTGCTGCTGGTACATGTGTGATCATGTTCAATTGTACATTTTTTTTCCTAAAGTTTGTATAAGTGTTATGAAGGTGTGTTGTGTAAATTTTTTTCCCACTTCCAATTTCCAAATCTTTTTTTCATCTAAAGAAGTGAGTAGTACTTTTGACAAGTTTGTTTAACCATTTGATACATGACATTCACCAAAGTGGACAGATGTTTAAAAGCCATTTTTATATAAAACCATGATCCGCACTATTTTTGTTGAGTGCGGATCATGGTTTTATAAACTAAGTAATTCAATAGATTAAAGCACCAAAATATAATATTAAGTGACAAAAGAGCGCGGTGCAAACGGCTTTGTAAAAGCCATTTTTAACCATTCAGGGTTTTAAGTTACATGGGCTTACCTTTGACCCTTAAACTCTACATGACTGTTCACTTTACATGCCATTGGTGTTGTTGTTTTTTTAATCAAAACACATTATTTTGCAAACAAATTTGAACGATTATTGTCTTTTTTTAACAATTAATCCATCTACAGGCTAAAAGGATTACTTCAGTGAGTGTGTAATGATCACTGATATGAGACTAAGAACCTAATTATATCTGAGTCCCAGCAATGCTGTTTTATTCCACATATGGGTGGTTTCCCATCATGTTGATGAATGCTGGGTAACTCCTTATTATTGGATGTGTTCTGTTGCAGAATAAATTATTCATGGGTAATAAATGCACCTGCGAATAGGACATCCTAGGTGTATAGGACTTTCTTCTTTCAGACGAATCCAGTCGGAGTTATATAAAAAATTATCCTGGCTATTCCAAGCTCTATCATTGCAGTCAGCGGGTGTTGCAGTGCTTCAGTCCAAAAAAAGTGAAATAAAAAGCGCCCATCCATAAAAAAAGGGTCTCACATGGCTCCGGGGGGTGAACAAAGGGCTCCTGTAACGAATCGATGCGTTTTTGTAAGAAAAATATCCATATTCAAAACGTAATAATCACTTTAATCTAGCTTGCGCCAACAGTTGTACATGGATGCAGCTCCGGGCTGATGACGTATGAGGTCAGCGCTGCACATGCGCCCGTGAGTCTCGTGAAAACTAATGTTTGTTTACAGGAGGAAAGGCTGCAAAGTTGCCTTACTTTAGCAAAGGAAAACCAGTCTCCTCTTGGCTTATATCGAGATTCTCTGACATTCTTCTTTACAAATCCTCGTTCTGTACTTCTAATTAGTGACCGTTGTTTTGTTTTGATCTCTCCCCTTCGCTTC
>NW_015626361.1:997719-1004946 GCF_001515625.1 Sinocyclocheilus rhinocerous
CAAAGAAAAACCAGTCTCCTCTTATCTTATATCGAAATCCTCTGGCATTCTTCTTTACAAATCCTCGTTTTGTACTTCTAATTAGTACCGTTGTTTTGTTTTGATCTCTCCCCTGCGCTTCCGTGTTCGTCACTTCTGAGCGGCGCATGCGCAACGCCGACCTCATACTTCATCCGCCCGGAACTGCTTCCGTTTACAACAGTGAGCACAAGCTAGATTAAAGTGATTATTACGTTTTTAATATGGTTATTTTTCTTACAAAAACACATCGATTCGCTACAGGAGGACTTTGTTCAACCCCCGGAGCCGTGTGAGACCCTTTTTTTATGGATGGGCACTTTTTATTTTACTTCTTTTGGACTGAAGCACTGCAACACCTGCTGACTACAATGATAGACTTGGAATAGCCAGGACAATTTTTAATATAACTCCGACTGGATTCGTCTGAAAGAAGAAAGTCATATACACCTAGGATGCCTTGGGGGTGAGTAAAACACAGCCTAATTTAAATTTTTGGGTGAACTAACCCTTTAATGTTGTCAGTCTGTCTCACCTCCTCTCCTGTGGGCGGCACTGTTGTGCATTTCCACTCCATCCTCTGTCTCCTGCTCACTCGAAAGTCCTGTGATTGGATCCGACTGCGCCTCCCTGTTCTCCTTACTGTCACTCCCATCACTTCCGCTCTCCTTCTCTCTCTTCTCTCCCCCGCGATCCTTCTTCCTCTCCCACCGTCCAGACGTCCCTTTCCTCACCTGCACGTTTATCACATTCTGCTGCTGCTGAGGGGCACAATCAAATCAATCTCTCAGTCAATTAAACCTGAACTTAGCAGAATGAAGCCAGCAGTCCAGTCAGTGAAAACCAACAGATACATTTCTCCCACAAGTCTGCAGGCACGTGATATGGAAAGAACACTCTTTGACAGTGCATAAAGCCTTCATTTCATAGATCTTAACTCTGCCCTAAACACTGACAAACATACAGATACATATGCAGAAAGAGAGACATGAAGGCATAGTTCATTTAAAGGGGTGGTTCAGTGTTTTTTTTCTAGGCTTGATTGTGTTTATGGGGTGCAGTCTAACATGTGTTAATGCTTCATTTAAAAAAAAAAACACATTATTTTTCACATAATTTACCTTTATCCCACACCGCTCTGTCCCTTCTCTGAGAAACGCGCTGATCAATTTCCTACTTTTATGAAAAAAAAAGAATAAATTAATAATTAATAATTAATAATTTTATTATTAATTAATTATAAAAAATATAAATAATATGTTGAGAAAAAATAAAACAGATTTCATAGGGCCCCAACTATCCCTCAGCCTTGCTGCGCCCCCCAGTTTGGGAACCACTGCTTTATTCTTTTAAATGGATACATTAATCGTGCTTAACTATTTTCCCTATATATTTCATCATTGAGGATTTCTTTAAAAGAAGTCTAAAAATCTTGTCTCGTCTCGTTTTCGTGAACCCAGTCTCGTCTCGTGGGATAAGTGTCTCGTCACACCCCTAGTGTATAATTGTAACAGTTCATTATTGGAGCTGAGCTGAATGAGATTTTTTCTTCCATGGAACACCAAAGAAGATGTTTAACTGAACGTCCAGGCTGCACTTTCCCATTCAATGAAAGTAAATTGGATCTATACAATCATGGTCAAAAATGCTCCATATTATTTGTGCGCTATAATCCAAGTCTTTTCAAGAAACATGTTGTATGCGCACAAATACATGATTTGAACAGTGTTGGGGAAAGTTTTAAAAGTAATGCATTACAATATTGTGTTCCTCCATAAAAAAGTAACTATTTATTACAGTACTTTTTATGGAAAGTAATGCTTTGCGTTAACTTTTGCGTTACTTTTTGTCACCTGGGCTGGGCTTGCTTATTTGTTTTATAATTTATATAGGCCTACTTGCTTTATTGCTTTATAAATAACAAAAAACCCAAAAGTTATATATTTGTCAACTGTAAAAGCCCTTTCACACCAAAAGTGAAATTAATAAGCCTCAGACTAAAGGAAGTGCCTCTGCACCTCGCTCCCAATTTCTCTCAACTTGGGGACAGTTAAGGTGTTAGTGAATAAATGGGAAAACAAAGTAATGCGTTACTTTACTAGTTACTTGTAAGTCCCAATCTTAGTAAATGTCCTTTTGCCTTTCACAGAAGAAAAAAAAACAATCATGAGGCTCTGGAAAGTCAAGAGGGTGAAGAATGCCAGGATTTATTTCATTTTATAAATGTATTAATCTTTTTTTTATTTTATGTTATATTTCTTGAACTATTCCTAAACCTTTTTGACTTGTAGACACCCACCTTCCAAGTTGATATATGCATATCTAAAATAAATTAAATTCCATATTTTCTGACGTTTCAAGAACTAAATGTATTTCAGGGTTCACTTCTTTACAACCAATGAATGGTCTTGATAACCAGATATGATTACCGTTTAATTTTTTTTTAGCAATTTCTACTTTATGAAATATTTTTGAACTTGACATAACAACAAAAAATAATATTCATTATAGAAATTGCCATGATTTTTAAACTTCACTCATATACAGCATCCAGGTCTTCCAAGACTAAAGTAACAAATTAAAATTAGAAATATTAATATGAGACCATTAGTAACAGTAGAAATCATACACAGCTGCTCTTCCGTTTCAAGCTGAACATACTAAGAAATGAGTAATTATTATAATGTCCCACATCAAAATCACATGGTAATAAAATAATGTGTCAGTGTTTTCATTATGTAAATCAAATAATAAAGGCCTGAAAAAACTGAACAAAATTTAATATAAAACAGCTAGATTTAAATTGAAATGCAGTGTCTTCCTCACCTCCTTATTGGCGATTTCTCCAGGGGTAGGCCAGTTTGTGATGTCACTGAAGTCACTCGACTGCAAATGGGAACGAAGGAAAAGGAGAAACAAAAGTTACATCTGTATTGAAAGTTCCCATCCTTCATCATGATCTATTACTACAACAGCCAATTCTTGTGTTAGGAAATAAGTGGGAAACGCAGAAAACTAACACCACCTTATTTGATTTGAACAAACAGAAAAATAAAAAAAGACAACATTATTTCCTAATGACTGTCAAACTGAAAAGCAATGCGCAGATGCATGCTCTCTCAACGTCCAGTTTGAATGATTTATGAAAAGGCAGCTGCTCCACTCCACTGACATCTGTTCGTCAAATACTCCTCATGTCGAGTTTCCATCTACACGACAACTTTGTCAGTATTTAACATAGGGCTGGGTTTTGACACAAATTTCACGATTCGATTAGATTCTCATTCACAAGCTTGCGATTCGATTCGATTTTCGATTCGATTACCAATTTAATTCAATATCGATTATTTTGGATATATATCAGGTACAGTACATGCCAAATTTTCTCAAAGAAAAAAAAATCTCTCAACTAATGCTGTAAAATATACATGAGAGTCAGTTGGTACTACATTACTATAATACTGAAGGTTAAAATTTAAAAAATGTAGTCACTTAATGAAGTTTTTAAAATAATAAAGTCACAATTACATAATATTTCTACTTCAATTCGTTTTTTTTATATAAACGGTGGCTGTCATAAAAACTTGATGAATTTATTCAAACATAAATTAAACATTGAAGAACAGTCAAATTTATAATGAATATGTTATATGGTGCATATATTTAGCAACATGCCCCTCTCTACAGTTTATTTTTCAGCTGACTAATGAGTTTATGGTCACCAAATATGTTTTTCTGAGGTAAATGTGACGTTACGTGACATTGTTTACAAGCCGTTATATTGACGTCTTTGCGCGGCTGAAACACTGATTGAGCGATTACATGAGACAGGATACGGATTGTAAAGTTGTACTCTTTCTTTGAACTTACCTTCGGATGTTTAGTCATGGTTATTTTGTGCTGAAACTGGTAAATTAATGTGGAGGAGATGATCAGTTCACATGCGCCTCGTGCTGCCGCGTCTGTTGAACTGAGGCGCTACAGCGATCTGTCACTCCACATTAAACAGCGCCAAAACGGCATTTAATTATTTCTGGGGCAATATATCGCACAACAAAAAGCTGTTATTGTGATAGGCCTAATGGGAAGTGCCCTTCAGTGTTCCGTCCATTAACTGAAAACAGGCTAGATTAATCGATTCTTGGGATTTAAGAATCGATATCGTTCCGAAAAAATGAGAATCGATTAATATCGAGATATCGATATTTTTTACCCAGCCCTAATTTAACACACAAAACATTATTTGGACGCCATGTGGGAAGTGTGGCTGTTCCTTCCTCAGAGATCATTTCACCTTCTATTACCGGAGGAACGTCAATCATTCCTCAAGCCGCAAAGCAACCTAGAATTCCAAGCAGCGTATCGGATTCCACTATCGTCCAGAAATGGGTCCTGGGTGTCCCAGATGCTAAAGCTAGACCGTAGAAACTGAATTTGTAAGGCAGTGCCTTGGAGTTAAAATGGTGTAACCAACGTCGTGAACTAACAAGGCTGATCAAAACAACCCAAACATGTCACATTCCTTTAAAAAAAAAAATTTATGCATGAGGAATGAGCATAGAATAACATGCTAGGGGTCACGAATGTACAAGGGCACCTGTCGAGTGTTGTATGTGTCAGTAAGTGGAGACAAACTAACATGCCTTGGAGTCAGTCATGGGGACAACTCTACTGTCCCCTTTAGGACTGAATTTGAGCCCTCTATGTGCTCTCTCTGGAATGACCCGCTGAGGTAAAAGTCAAAAACTCATGTGCTGACTCTCTGTTGACTATCATCCACACAAAAGACAGAACAGAGCGAACAAATATCCACTTAAATACAAACACAAGCCAATCTGCTCAATGACTGGCTGCTGCTGACCTCTGATCCAGTACATCCAGATTCTGTTACACAAACAGACTGGAGGAAAAAACTGCCGATTTACACAAATAGACAGATAAAAAAATATATAATCTGTCCATATGGATTTATATAGTATCTATAATTAATGGCAGGGATAAAATTTTATGATTTCATCTCCATTAAACAAATAAATGCAGGTCGCAGCTCCACTGTTGGCGATCCACTGCATAAAAATTACTTACCTTACTGGTCTTCCTGGATCTGGGTTTGCTGACACGGACAACTTTGGTAGGACTCTGGGGTTCTGAGGACACAGAACAAAAACAAGAGAGTGATTATGCTTGATGTAGTTCATTAGAGAAAGAAAGAAAGAAAGAAAGAGAGAGAGAGAGAGAGAGAGAGAAAGAAGACTTTTATATTGTTGTTGTTCCATAACTGGCAGAACTGACATTTACAAAGTTAAGAAAAAAATTATTTCAGCAAAGTTAAGAAACTATAAATGCAGAACTATATCAGTCAACCACTGAGTGTGACACCTGTTATAAATGCTTAAATGCTCAAAATAAAAAGCTAAAACCACACTGTCACATAATTTTACTATATTTAATTCAGCTTTCAAGGGCACTTTGGTTGCTTTCATTGACTATAACTGACACTGAATGAACACTTCAGACATTCAGAAATACAGTTAGCCTAACTGTACTTGTGCATTTACACAATGACTTTATTGATCATTCATTCATACAACATACTGAAGCCAGTCACCATCACTGTACACACCTCCACAGAGGAAGAACTCTGGATTCCCTTTCATGGGAACTTCGAACTGCGTCCTCTAGGGGTCGCGGTACTAAAAAAAGTGAAAACGTTACGGTACCAGGTTTTTTTATGTACCGGTGGTACCGAGTACCCGGTCAACCCGGTTCTTGATGCGCTATCCGAAAGGTGCGCAGATGCGCTCTCTTCATAAAAGCACTAAGACATGGCGACATCAAAACGAGGAAACACACCAAACTAACAAAAAAAATTAAAGACAGACACCCGGATCAAATGAAAGAGTTCAAGCAGGTAAGTTTCATTTCATCCCATACATTGATTTATTTGAGGCGCCCGCCACAATATCAAAACTCGCCGCCACAAATAGATTTTCCAAAAGGCTTTGACTTCGTTGAATAAACATGAGCACTGCACGTGTCAAAGTCGAAACCCGGTGCGAGTGTTTATATATCACTGTATTTCTGAAGGAGACCGACTGTCTTCAGAAAATTATGGATGTCATTTTCATTTCATCTTGCCTGTAATGCCTGAGCAGCGTTTGTGAGCGGAGCACTTATTTTATTATAGCCGTTACCGTTTACAGAATCTCACATTTAAATTTCCGCTACTGAAAGAAAGAGAGATAGGCTGACAAATAAAAGTGTAGTCTGCACAAAATTGTATGTCATTTTATTCGTCTTGTCAAGAGTCTTGAATTTATTGACTTTGACTTGAATTTATATAAATTATATTAAGACAAAAAATTTGTTTAATATTTTATGCAACACCGATGATGCTTTGCTCCATCCTTATTCTGCTCTGTCACTCGTCGACAACCTGCCTGTTCTGTCTGAGGGTCGTATATTTACCACAGGTACAGCCTGCTCTGAGCATCGTTATGCACATGCTGCGCACAGACCCCGCAAATAAAAGGCGTGATGCTGAAAGCATGCGTGCAGCGCGTGCATAACAGTCTTATTGACCAGCTGTACCGCTGGTCAATAAGAATAAAGCGCAGATATGCTGTTCTAAATGGACGTCGGGAACTGGATATTGTTAGACAGCCAGCTCCCGTTCAAATTACACCAGAGTTACCGACCGCTACCGTGTTTTATTCGGGAATTTAATCCCGCGGCGCAAAAAATCTGGTCGGGAGAGCCGGGGGAATGCAGACCTCTAACTCCTATCTCTCCCACTCCAACAACGCCTCCTGCTGGCAGAGAATGAATTTGCATATATATGCCGCCACAAATAGAGTGCAAGTCTGTGGGAAACACCGCTTCTGTTATGAATATTATTCAATATTTTAATTTGAATGTCGGATTGAAATGCACATCGCTGTTATTAGAGTAGTTAATCGTTAGCATAAGCGCGGCTAGCGCTAATATAATGAGCATTAGAATGAAGTTTCTTTATTAACTATTTAAAGCTCCTATAACTTTTATAATGGTAAAAAAAACAGGAGGACATGATGATATTTACTATTTTTACACACCAGAGGCTTTTAAATGAATTGTGAATCTAAAATATGCGTGTTAGAGAATGTACAAATGGTTAACATTGTTTGTGTCATATCAGTCAGAAAAGCAGTTCTGGGCTTTTTTTTTTTT
>NW_015626361.1:1008010-1010947 GCF_001515625.1 Sinocyclocheilus rhinocerous
GGCTGTCGCCGGCCAACGTGTTGTTGGTGTTTTTTCAATGTATGCTTCAGACACGGGTCACGACGAGGCGTTCCCCATAGCGACCCCTAGAGGACGCAGTGTCTCGTTCCCTACT
Organism: Sinocyclocheilus rhinocerous; assembly: GCF_001515625.1. Taxonomy (NCBI): domain Eukaryota; kingdom Metazoa; phylum Chordata; class Actinopteri; order Cypriniformes; family Cyprinidae; genus Sinocyclocheilus; species Sinocyclocheilus rhinocerous. The sequence continues at coordinate 1,008,126 of NW_015626361.1, forward strand.
CAGGGAACCATGGTTACATAAGTAACCTGAGACGTTTTCAGTCGATATGGAGCTAGTTTCGTCTTTTCTAGTGGACACGTGCAGTATGACCTGAACTTTCTAAGTTTAAAGGGGTCCTATTATGCTCTTTTACAAAGTCTTGATTTTGTTTTGGGGGTTTACTAGAACATGCTCTCATACTAGGTTGTTCGAAAAACACATTATTTTTCACATATTTTACATTATTACAACACCGCTCTCCCCAGTCTGGCATGAACGGCTCGAATAGTTCCTGTATCAAATGAAGGCCCGCCTTCTGAAATACGAAATGTGCTGTGATTGGTGAGCTGGGCCAGTGTGTGCTGTGATTGGCAGCACTCAGAGCCTGGTCGGGAAATGCCATGCCCCTTACCTGCTGCGAGCTTCAGTGTAAATATTGCGTCAAAATCAAATCAAAATCAAATCAAAAGTTCGTCTGCCTTGGGAAAGCTAGCATGTCTCCGACATGGTGATAACACTCGTTGCCTTCTCTAGTGCAGCTCAACCATGTCTCGTCCCATTCGTCGGTATTTGTGATATCACAAATCCTGGAAAATATGTGTTGTAGTCCAAACGAGTCGTTTGTTGTAGTTTTTGAAAAGTGATTTCTGTTAAATAAAATATCTCCTTTTGAAATGGACTTTGAGCTTTGTAACTTTGCAGATCTTTTTACTGCTCAAACAGCAACATTACAGACTAACTAAAGTTGGAAAAGTGAAAAAGCATAATAGGACCCCTTTAACTAAAGTGATAATGACTCTTTGAGGGCATTTACACATTAAACCAACTCCTACATATTACACACGCATTCGTACAGTAACCACCTGTTAAAACAATTTCAAACAGGAAAGACTTGTGCAATGTCATAGCAATGCTTTATAACACTTGGTAAAACACCTTTCCAGGCTTTTCGCAGGGCACACTACACATTATTTCAAAATAGCTGTTAAATACATAAGCACAGTGTCTGGATTATCTATAAAACACCTCCAGGCTACAAAGTTTAGTTAATTAATAGCTCAAACTATGACCATAAATATTGCATTTCTTTATTCACGTGACTCATGTCTGAACACTGGATTTTCATCCTCCGGGTATCACAGATCTGCACTTAAAATCTACAAACGTCTCTCTTTCTCTCTCTCTCTGTGTGTCCAGTGTGGCAGGTCAATACGGACTAAGTGCTGTGGTCAATTATTTGGGAACAGCTTCACTTAGATTGTAAAGCCACACGACAGCACCTGCACAGCAAGGTCATGCAGCCACACGCGTAAAACATTAACTTCCTCTGCAAGATGGAGCAGCATACAACATTTCTATGAGGGCCAGTGAAAGTGAAAGGAATATGATGCTAAAGCTAACAGCGTTCATTTTGGTGTAGTTTAGCCTAAAGACAAGAACGTTTAGGAGGTTAGCACAATGTATGTGACACAACCATATGTCTGACTTTTGATGAACGTCTATCCGCTTCACAATTGCACAGGAGGAGTTTAAATTCTTTGTGGTTCTGGAGAAACAATCATGAACAGTCTAAGATTAACATCGCGGTAGAGCTGTGCGATTTGGGGGAAAATATAAAATTGCGATTTTTTTTTTTAAAAGATATTGCGATTGCGATTTGATTTGCGATTTTAAATTTGCAAAGTCAAGCTTCAGCTCAATATTGTCAATAATGTGCAGCACAGTATGGGTATCATTACCCTGCTGAAAAAAACAATAGAAACCATCACAGAAATTCTTATAGTTTCCATTAAACCATTACAAAATTCCTTTTTGTTTTGGGCATTATTCCAATAGGAATTACTGTTGTTCTATTGGTTGCCATCTGCCAGATTACATCCCACCAATAGAATCCATCAAATAGACACCATTATAGTTTACATTAAAACCAAACAAATTCCCATTATAACCCTGAAATCCATTAAATTTGTTATTGTGTTTTGGGAGAGGTTCTATTGTTTTTTTTTTCAGCAGGCGAGATTATAATGGTATAACTACTTTTACACAATTAACTTAATTACTGAATTTCACAGAAAATATTTGTTTATTTTTTATAAATAAAGAACTGTATTTCTTAAGTCAATTATTAAAGTATTACATTGATTTATTCATTTGAAGTATTTGGGATTTTAAGAACAAGTGGAAAATGTGCTGAATGTTTCATTTCATCCAAGTGAAATTAGCAAGCAGTTAGACTGAATTTACATTCGTTTTAAACGCGGAGCCAGGCGCGAGTCGACACAGGTTGCGCGCGTGCGTCAAGCCTCATCCATACTGCCAGATGCGCTCGTGAAGACTTGCGGTGCGGAGCCGGGTGCGAGTATAAACGAGCATTACGAGACAGGCTGCGTGAGTGCGGCAAGCATGAACGGCTCGTCCGTGACGCGGGATTCGCGCCGCGTGGGGCAGAGAGGAGCGAGTATGAGAAGCATTCACAGACACAGGCTGTGTGTGCGCTCTTCTGAATTGGGAATAGCCAACATGCATTATAAACTTATTTCAAATTAATCTGTTGGGGAGACAAAATGTGTAAGATAACGTTCACGTACTAACAAAAACATCTAAGAATGTATCTTTTATTCTCCAGTACTGAAAACAGAACCGATAAGGGAGCTTTTGATATGCGCTGGAGACGCAGCTCTTGGAAATTACCTTTTTTGTTCGTTGTCTGTCATTTCGAAGCTTAAGTTGCATACGGTTTTCTTTAGTTTTAATTTGCCTATCGATCGATCTGACCCAGTAGACGCCATAATCCCACTATGTCTCTCTCCCGTCCCGCTTTCCGTGTTTTATTTATTTATTTA
>NW_015626361.1:1011077-1044141 GCF_001515625.1 Sinocyclocheilus rhinocerous
GCATTATTCGCAGTAAAAAATAACATGGATTGGCACGGAAATTTAGTAATTACACCATAAATGCATATAATTAATGTCTACTGTTTCACAGTCACTACATGGCTTTTTGGCTAGATTTTAAACAAGGAAAAGTGCACTTTTAGATAGACAAGGCAATAATAGATGGCACTCGTGGTGATAGTTAAACAAAGTTATATTTATTGAGTTTAAACGTGAATATGTCTATGAAAGATTGTATTACTGTACTGTGATAAAAGAGAATCACAATGCTGAAAAAGCATTTTCAGAAACAACGTTTGGATTTGAAATCAAAATAATGGATAAATGTTGTGTTTGTGGTAAACAGCCGCGGATCAGGAGCGGACTGCAAATGCGTCCTGTGCGAAAGCAAAATGAGTCCGTGCTGCTTCTGCACCGCATACACATAGGCTGTATACGCACTGCAGATGGAGTATGTGTGAACTTGGCGCAACAAATCTACACTGTAAAAATAAGTGTAATTTTAACTAAAAATTTTTCCCTGGACACAGGATTTTTTTTTCTTCTTTTTTTTCTGCCATATGTCTATTCTAGAGACATTTTGTTACACCTTTACTTAGTGATTATTTTGCCTTATGTCTGCTCTAGAGACATGTTATAGCTTCTTGATAAAGCTCAAATTGGTTTTCTTTTGGAAATATGTTTCAAATTCACACTGAAAGCATTTATGTCTGTAAAGCATGTCTGTGTGTGTCAAAATCGTGATTAAAATCGAAATCGCAAAATTGATCAAAGAAACCGCGATAGGTTTTTTTTGTCCATAATTCAGCCCTAATTCTGGCCTTAAATTATCACATCAAATCATTTTTATTCTTCAGAAATACAGCAACATTCAAAGCTTGTTCCCTGTGGGAGAATCAAACACTATGTCGTATAGCCAACAAAACCGGTTTAAATTTCTTTACTTAAAAAAAAAAACACAGAGAGCTGTCGGGATTAAACAGGCAACAGAGAGGGACGCCTATTCCTGGGAGTGTCCGGGGTCTTTTATCATTACTGAAAGGATGGCCTGTATGATAAGGCACTGGGCGCTTGCTGACAGTGTGGGGTGTGACCATACATTCAAACTTACTGATACTGTCCCGCCGACACCTTTCTGTCAGTAAATACCGCCTGAGGCTTAATAACTTAATCTGATGCAAACGCTCATTTAAATCACTAAAATGTCAAGCCAGAAACATTATGTAAAGCCAGTTGGGCCGCTTTTACTATGCCAATGAATAAAAGCTTAGCAAAAGTTTGTCAAGTAAATAGGGTCAATGACATGCTAAAGAAAAAATAAAATATATATATTTTTAATTCTAACACATCTAGTTTTAAATGCATTCAAGATGTTCTCTTTGTATTCATGTTGGTTTCATATAGTTTTAAAAAGCATTTTCAAGAAAAGTTGAAACTTAATTTGTTTAAAAATATCAAGTGGTGTAACTATCAAATAAAACATTCTATTCATCACAGTTTTCAACATTGATAATTACAAAAAAAAAATTTGAGCACCATATTAGAATGATTAGTATATTAGAATATCAGCATATTAGAATGATTTCTATCCAAGATGATAGAATGATTTAGGTTCTGGTCTAGGTTATGATCTAGATTCTTCTTAGGATCATGTGACACTAAAGACTGGAGTAATGGCTACTAAAAAAAAAAATCAAGTTTGCCATCACGGGAATAAATTATTTAATCATAAATAAAAATACATTAAAATAGAAAATAGTTATTTTAAATTGTAATAAAAATTCACAATATGACTGCTTTTACTGTATTTTTAACAAATAAAAGCAGCCTTAATAACCATAAGAGGCTTTGCTCAAAAACATCTTACCGTCCATAAACATTGCACCGGTAAAACTAGAAAGAGTTTGAAAATGTGACATTCACATTAAGCCAAAAAGTTTATAACCTAAAAAATGACCACATACAGGTATCACTGCAGTCAAAACAGACAAAGCTGCTTACAACAAACCCCATGGTTGTTTGACAGGGGAGCAGTCTATTCTCAAATGTCAGCTAATAAGTCATGTGTACAGAGTCTAAGACCAGAGTAATGGTACTTAAAACACTGCTATCAGTCCATATATCATCTGACAGCATTCTGATCATTCAAAGCAAAGCACACATTTCTTATTTTCAACACGGATCCCTGAGGATCAACCTAAGAGCATCTTTCATATTACTGTCCCATTTGCAAATACTTGGAATCAGAGCCGGGTCTAGGGGGGGCCCCAAAAAAATGTCCAGCCAAAAAAAAAACCAAATAAGCATTAAACACTTATTATTTGTACTATCTAAATAAGGATCAGTCACTTTGTTCAAAGGAAAAAATTTACAATTATGTACATAATACACAGACACAAAATGCAAGACTGAAAATTGAGTAAATAAAAGTAAACTATGAATATATTACCCTAGAAAGTGCTGCCCTACCACAATTTCTGATTGCCCCCCCAGTCCAGCGAGCCTAGTACCGGGCCTGCTTGGAATCATGACATGAATCCCACATTACAGACAGCACAAAGAGCTTTGGCTTTACAAGGTCAGTAAAATCTACAGCTCTGTTTATTCATCAGAACAATGACACGTGCAATGCATATGGATTGACATAAGTCAGTCACACAACAACTGACTGTACTGGTTTGGTCAAACCACAAAGGAGAAACGCTCATTTATGACATGTCTCCATTCAAACTGAACACAACTGTTTTTTCATAAGGAAAAACAGGAAATTGGCCATGTAATTCAGATAGGCCTACTCAACGGAAAGTAATTCAACTTGGGGTTTAATCATTCGAAGACTGACATAGAGGAATTTAATCACCATACACAACACTGATTGCCCAGGAGTGGCTTGAAAACATCATCTCTATTTGACAAGATGTCTATCACCCAATACTGGATACAAAGGAGAAAACAAACAAACAAACAAACAAAAAAATAATAGGCAGTGATAGTCCAAAAGTTCAGCAATTGAAAATAATCAGCCAAAACAGCAAAAAAAAAAAGGTTGTTAGCATCCATTTCATGCCCACAACAGCGACAAAAGGTAAACAAGTTGGCAGTGTGGACGCACTTCATTGTGACCAAAAATGATGCTAGAGAAGCAATGTGTAGAAATTTGTTCAGCTGAAAAATCGAAAGGAGGCTGAAGAACTTTACTATGACTGGTTTAATGCAGCACCTGAGAACATACCCTGAACATCATACCGAGTTCAGTTACTTAATCACCCAAATTTTATTACAAAAATTTTATTTTTTGGTTTCAGTTTCCGGCTAAATTAACACTTTCATTTCAATAAAAACAAAAATCACTTTTAATGCATTGCTAATAAACTGTGTACTTTAGGTATCAGGTGGGAACCCATCCAATCAAACTAATACTAGTCTAGCTGGTATCCAAAGACACATAAAGGTGCGGCCATCTTCACCGTTGCTTAGTGAAATTTCATGAACGAGTTTCACGTGTGAATAAAAAAAGTCTTCCATGCAGATTTTGCTATTTTCAAGTTGGTCATATAATTTTCCACGCTGGTCAACAGGTTTTAAGTGACTTCTGTGTGAGCTTTCCTTTTTATATGCTATTGAGAACAGACAATGGACATTTTTTGTCCGCAAGATTTTGCAGAAATTTTGCTAACTGAATCACACCTTAATTGTCAAAAACTTAATATATTTATATTATTTTTGGAAAAAGACTGCAAAGTCGAATGATGACCTAAAGCATCTTTTTTTTCTGAGATGCACAAACTTTCTTAAAGTTGTTTCGATCAGCCCCTGAAATTCTGAGATTCTCAACAACAAGCTTATGAACAAAACTGTACATCTGCAATAGCTTGCTCTTCTGGTTTGTGATTTCCTTACTACTGTCAGTAATGTTTAGTTATTCAAACCAAGTTATTTAAAGATAAAATGCCTTCTTTTAAGGCATTAACATTACCTGTTTTCGAACAGGTTTCCTAAACACTTCCCCCATCAACCATAGTCGGAACAAACATATAGTGTCGCCCAGAACCATTGGCATTGTTTGAGCCCAAGGCATTGTTGGAGCCAATCTATTTTAAATTAAACAGAACAATGTGCCACAGTATTTACACCTCATCAGGGAAATTATACGACGAATAGCTAAATTATAGTTGTCTCTGTTTATTAAGCTGGGATAGGAGAAATTTTAACATCTTAAAAAAAAAAAATTCTAAACAACAATGTACATGCATAGGCACGTTTCTAACACTCATGTGAACAAAACCCATTAGATGGTCTTATCAGCGTACACAGTAATACTCGGTTTAGGGAGTGGTCTAATATTACATTACTTTAAACCTACCATTTTTCATAAGGTCAGTTCAACAGGTGAGCTGCACACTAGTGTTATGTTCAAAATATCGATACGACGATGTATCGTCACAGAGATTTGACGATACGTTGTATCGTGATACGTATCATATTGTGACTTTGCTGGTGATACACAGCCCTACTGCACACTACCACAAACACTATGAGGATCCAAAAACCAAGTGTTCAAGTACTGATGAAGTGTTTAGCAGTTGTATGAGTGGGGTTGAAACTCCAGAGTAGAGCGGTGAGGGTGCAAAGGCCTCTCATGAGCTCCTGCTGGAGTTGCAGTGCTCAGCACTCCACGTGCTCCCGTGCAACTCGATCAGATGGGGTGGGGAGAGGGGTTAAATCTGCCCACATCAGCAAGTCTGAGTGACCAAATACACCCAAATGATCGAGGCACACACGGGTCTGTCGTTAGAATCAAGTGGGAATGGGCGTTTTTGATGGGCGTTCATTCCCACTACCACCATATTTGGTCACATCACAAATGGAAAAAAAAAAAACTCCGGGCTTCCTGACAACAACATGTTTAACCTAACTAAAACGACTTAAACTAGCCCAAAACCTATTACAACAATCTCTATAAGTACCAACGAGTAACATGATACGGACAGGTTCTTATATGTGTGTTTTACGTATTATCTAACTTTTATCAACAGTCGTGTTTTTAATCAGGCGAGCCAGGACAGCACAGCATATGTCAGCCAAACCACAAACGAGGCTCCGAGACTAAAAGCCTAAAACACTGCAATAACAGTTACAACCACGTATAGAGCATTTCACATGTGTGAATAAAGCAGAGTAGTTTGACTTTCATTGCTTTATACCGCTTTAGAGGATTAAACGATCTGAGGTGTTAGCGCGTTGCTAAACAGTGATGTCCGATTAACATGAATTCTTAAGAGTCGGATCTTTTCAATGAGACCAAAGCGATCTCTGAATTGTTTACGAATCATAATGTTACAAATAAAGCGTATTGGAAATATGTTAACGGCTTTATCTAATGCCAGTTTTATCAACGTGCGTACACACAGTAATTCTAGAACTGATTAATGTAAATTCTAATTATAGTTTACTGTTTGAACCCTTTATTCAGCTCATAAGAACAAACTAAACTGTGATTAATCAAGTTACAATAAACACTCTTAATAATAAAACTTTAATGAACAGCAAATGTCCACATACGTTTTTATTCAAATGTTTTAGGGCATTATGTCACGCCAGGTTGCCAAGGACGACGTTATAACGTACAACAATGGCTGAATCACTTAATCAAACAAACTGCTCAAAAGAACCGACTCGGTGAAATGAGTCGGACGTCCCATCACCGGTGCTAAAGCTAACAGACCACGCCCCCGCCACTGACTGGTCCGTTTCTCTGACCATGTATGAAAAACACACTTTACGGATATGGGCACAAAGTTTATGAATTAACATAAATTGAGAGAATAGCCGCAGTTATCATATGTTTCAAAGCACAGGTGCACGATCACGCGAAAAAGGGCATAAAAGTGAACTGACAGGAGTTTAATGGCCGCTCCTGTTTGCAGTAGCACATGCGAGCTAACAGAGCAAATGTGTGAATGAAAATAAACGCTGTTGGAGGCATAAATATGTGTGCTGTTGTGAGCATAAACTCGCTACCTGTTTGTAGCGAGCTGTTGGTGGTATTATTAGGAGGGCACGCGTTCCTCTTCGTCCACGGGTTCACTTTTGGCGGAGGAGCCTCGATCACTTTCTTGGCAGTTTCTGCTTTGTGGCTTGATGCATTCTGCTCGTTCTCCTTGTCGTTCGTGTTGTCCGTGCTTAACCCATCCGCTTTACTTTCCATGACCCCTTGTTTTTGATGTTTAGAGTCGACCTGAGGAGGATCCTGCTGTCCCTCCTCGTGGCTCGCTCGATCAGGTCTCCTGGGTCGATCCGTGTCCGACTTGTTTTGGTTCCCTTCGCCCAAACAACTGACTGTCACGTCCAAGTCACTCGCAACTTCTGTGGTCATGGTTCAAAAGCACAAACGCCCTCGCGTTGTTATTTTTCACTATCTTGCAATAGTTATTTTCCAGCGCAAACGAAGAAAAAGACTCGGTCAAAGCTGTTGCAGCTAGAGCACAAATTGACAGCCAGCAGCTTGAAACACGGCGGAGAGCTGCATCGGACTTTTTCGTGTTCTTAAATGTCAAAATGCTCGATCCCTTAAAGAAGCCATGTTGTGCGATCACACTCACCGACTACAGTAAGCCAAACGAAAATAATAAAAACGTTACCAATGTTTTCGACCCACTCCTCGATTTAGCCGATCTGCAACCCACCTAAATATTAAAAGGAAATACTACGAACGGCCACGAGTCATTGGACGAGTGTGTGGCGTCTCTCTGTCGCCCCTCGCGGCCACACGGCGGTACTGCAGAACAGTAGAACGTTGTTTATTTCCAGAATATCTGGACTTGATAGCTTGGTCCCATACTTTTACTTTACTTTACTTTTAGTCATTTAGCAGATGCTTTTATCCAAAGTATATATATGTATATTCTTATACAAATAAGAAAAAGTAATTAAAATTAAAAGCTAAAACTCTATAAATACTATATATATACACACATTTAAGAAAATAAAAGAAATTAAATAAAAATGACAAATGCATACAACAACATTTCAAAACTAAAACATTTAAATGAAAACAAAAAAATAAAGCTAAAAACAATTCAAACATACACAAATAAGAAAAAGTAATTAAAACGAAAAGCTAAAAGCTTTTAAGAAAATAAAATAAATTAAATAAAAATGACAAATGCATACAACAACATTTCAAAACTAAAACATTTAAATGAAAACAAAAAAATAAAGCTAAAAACAATTCAAAAATATTAAAAGAACAAAAGGTATGAGTATAATAATGATTCTAACATAACACTAAGCCAAACACCAAAAAACAACTACATATGTGTATGTACAGCCACACACATATACATATACATATACAAACTAAAAAGTTTAAACTAAAACAAAAAGTTTTAGTTTATTTTAAACGAAAAATAAATTTAGTTTGCCATACCGCACCAAAGTATGACTGACCATTAATAGCAGCTGTCAAATATGTTTTTTTTTTCCAATATATTTTTTCAATATATATATATATATATATATATATATATATATATTTGCTTGTTTTGCTTTCAATGTTTTATAATCAATGTTTTATAATAAAAAAATCAGATTGTATGTCTATACCTCACGAAATACCTACCTATTTCATTTGCAAATAAATAAAATAAAATATGTTGGCCAGTAAAGTTCATGTTTTAATATTATAAATTACTGTCATTTGTTTTCTCTTTCTGAGCTGAGATTATAAAATTATAAGTAAAACTTTTCCCCTTTACCAAAGGTAGAAGAAATAGTTTGATTAATCCTTTTTTTCTGATGGTCGATATTAAAAAGCAGCTTTACCTTGTTTAATTTATGCTATGCAAGTTCATTGTACAATACATTACTTCTATGAATTCAAGCAATTTTCTTTGTAATTTCTGTTAAGAGGTTTAACGTTTGTTTGGGGCTTGTGTTGTCATGGTGGCTTGTTTTTCTAGCGCGATCTGGCAACACTGATCAGAGGCAGTCTGACGTGGCGTTTCCCCCAGTCAACACAGTCACAGACTTACAAAAACTTTAAAAAAAACATAAAACGAGATATAACAGATTTCATCAACTGGTTTAGACTGTTTGCCAAAGTACAAATACGTTTACAGATAGATGTTATAAGTAGCACGTGAACTGGGTATGGTTGAGCATCACACTGAGGGCACAACAATAACAACTAAAGTCACTGTTTATCTATCAGAATTTGTGCTATTTATGGAAGAAGACAGATGAAATTAACAATTATTGTGGATGTAACCCAAGATGTTTTGGAAGAAAATGGTAATAAAAATATTTTTTAAATACACCACCAGATGGGGTTCTTTCACAAAATAATGCCACTCCTTTTTAGTTTGCTCCAAATTACTAAAATACATCTCGTGATATGATTAAAACTATATTAACATATAAATTATATTTTACTTCTTGTATTGCAAAACAAAACTGGTGTGACTGTTTTTGTTATAACAAATGGGAAATACTATTAAAAAAATGTCCATACAAGTAATACAATTAGCTAACAAAGGTCTCTTTTTCCTTCTGAAGCAAAACTACAGGCAAATTATTTCTCATTTATGCACGATTTTTTCCCCTAAACAAAGAAATAATTAACAACTGGTCATGAGTAATTTGTTATAAGCCAGTTGTGAATCACTTTTAAATGATTCTAAATAACATATGGTTAATAGACATTACCTTTGCTTTATTCAAGTAAAATTGTCCAAAAAGACGAATATTGATAATTTATAACTATACTCTCCTAGAAGATCATAATGTCATTAACTGAAATAATATGTAATCTCGTTTCTGATTCAACATGGACAAAGAGCATAGTGGTCATAAGACATCTTCCTTAAAGGCACAATATGTCATTTTCGCCGCTAGAGGGCGCGTATTCAAAATAAACAAATAGACAAAGTCGTAGTTTGATGACGCAGTGACTGAGTGTGGAATCATGGGAGTTGTCGTCTTCATCCCCACAGCCGATGCAATCCGACGGGACTCGGGCCGAAATCATGTTCATGGATGAGCTAATGATTTATTAAGGTAGTAGAATGAAGCAGGGTGAGGCTGAAAGCCGTCGAAGCGAAACAAGGCCGCTGAACGAGCGCGACACACGGCTCGAAAGCAGCGGAGCTTTTATTATGCCACAGTCGACCGCTTCCGCTCCTTCCGGTCGTGCTTATGTGGGGAAAAAAAGCAGCTTACTAGATACATTTGAAAGTTCTGTTATAATGCTACTCTGTGGGGTCGTCACCGGTCTATGTAAAAGAAAAGCAGTGCAGGGATAATGCTTGTGTAACACCCTCAGATGACATGAAATGTTGTCAGGTTTTTCAGTTCGCCTCCTGTTGCCACACTTAGTAACTACAGTCTAAAATGTTCAGTTGAAGTGTTTCATTGAAGAAATTACCACTCATTAAATACAATGGCAGATGAATGAAAGACGATCTTATAAAAAACTGAATCCACTAATACATTACAATCATGTATTTAAATAAGCAGTATATTCATTATCTATAATTATGAGGGTATACACTAGACATAAAGTAATCTCTTTGAAGATGTTCAAACTGATGTTCATGAAAATTCACATTAAATAAGTTACTCATAATCTATCACATTTTATACACAATATGGTAAGGAACAAAAAGGTCCAGAAAGCTTGAAGAGAGCTAGAAGATGATGGTTCTTTGGATCTTTTGTTTAGATAAGTTATGATATACCATGTTGTTCAGAGCCCTTTAGTCAGCTCTTTGTGACCTGTCACAGTATAATGAAAAGAATTAACTGTGGAGAAACTTTAGTTTTGCCGTACCCGCCCCAGAGATGCTGTTAGGTAACATTTCATAATTCATTATGACATCAGTTCCATCTCATACTTTTTGAGACACATAGCAAACCCAAACATTACTGTAATAAAAGGTCCAAACAAATCACTCCTGTCACTACGGCATACTCACACTGGCATATTGAATACATGTGGACAATTTGGATGAAGAATTGAATGCAATAAGCATTAAAACTCAAGCATCTTTCTCTTACCAATAATTTTGTATCAGTTCAATGGACGTTCAATGAAGATAATCCTAATGTAAATTCGAGGGTCAAACCACAACAACACCAAGAGCATTGAGAGAAGGTATTGGTATTTGGCCCTCTGCTGGCCAAAAAAAAACAAAAACTGCTGATTGTAGCTGGCTTTAAACTTGTATCTCCTTTTCGAACCATCAAGGTCACTCAGCTAACTGAAACATACGACAAACAAACCATGATAAATTCTTACAAACATTCTATTCAAAGACGACAAAAAAAACTTAATACTCATTGTATTCTTTATTCCCAAAATCATGGAACATTAACATTAAACATTAAACAATGCATAAAAATATATATATATTTTTTAATAATCTTTTGCTTAGCTGTTGTTCAGAGAGACTGTTGCGTTTCTGTTGGTTATTGGGCAGTGGTTATTGATTTTTAGTGTGTTATGGGAAGGGTTTTGATGGCTAGTCCTCCAGCAAGATGTCCACCTCCTCCATGGGCACTCTCAGACGCAACTCTTTCTCAGTCATAAGGTCTAAAAACTCTTGCACACGTTCAGGAAACAGCTGCACTGCGTCCATGTACAAGCCCTGCAGATACACACACATGCACAAATTGTAAGTGTTAAGTGTGCATACATTTTCACAGTAACAGGCTTCTCATTACCTTGTGCAAGTATAGTGAATCTTACCTTTACCCAGGGCACTGCCTGTAGGGCCTTGTAGAAGATTCCACTGCCCCTCTCTGCATTCCCATCACATACCTGTAGAAAACACACAAGGAAACAGCTCACACTCCCGTACCTGTAGCTATTTCTGAACATTCCTCAAATATAATGTGTTTACAACTTTACCATGAAGTTCAGATACATTCTCCACAGCAGAGGACAATGGGTCCCATGTTCTGTTGCCGTAGCATTTTCAAACAGACAGCGGATACGGTTGCTAAGACCATTATTTGGCAGGGTGGGCAGGGCTTCTCCAGGAAGACGAGACCTTAGGACAAAGATTACATCAGTTACTAAACCAGATTAGTGTTATTACTCAGGTAGCTAACTTTTAACTAACTTAAATTAACTGGCTCTGCAAAAACCTCAACCAACTGTTCTTCCACCATGGGCTGTCGGGTGACCCGAATGAGATCACTGACTGTAAGAGAATATATTAAAAAGGCTGCTATGGTGACCTTTGCTGCAACGCTGAGAATTCAGCACACTTGTGTCACATTTTGTAATGTATTTTGACACATTAGCTATCATGTGTTAGATTGAGCTTTGCCAGAAGTGTTCACACACAAAACTAAACAAGAAACAAAATATGACACATAGTATGATTTCTGTTAATAATCCCACATATATTCAAATCAGTTGCCAGGCCACCGGAATTTCTCCCGGTGCTCCCAATCCGGGCCATTTGCATGCGCAATATAGGCTAGACTCTCAAAATATTAAACTTAAAACGAGATTAAAATATAAAACTTGAATCTCATAATTGCTACGACTTAATTCTCAGAATTTTGACTTTATTCTCAAAATATTACGACTTTAATCTCGTAATCTTAGATAAAAAATACAAAATTTTTTACGTGGCACTAAAACGCTGTCGTAGAAACTTAAATGAAATGACAAGAAAAAAGAAAAAAAAAAGGAACAAAAAAGAGAATAAAGAAAATGTAAAAAATGACAAACAAAAGTCCAGTAAAACTAACAAGAACTGTTTTTTTCCTCACCTCTGAACAGAGTCCAGCATCTGTTTGAGTCGTTGCTCTGCAGTAATGGCAAAAAGATACGGCACAACACTGTCAGTTTTCTTTGCCACACTGTGGAAAAACCTGCGAGCACGGCCTGCGGTGTGATAGCGGTTCTCTGTTTGAAGGTACAGTTGCCATAATGAGGCACTGGAGGGCAGTAAGGAGAGGGCATCTGTAAGTGCCAGTCTTAGCCGGGAGAGAGGAAACACACTGGTGTTGGCGTGGTGGCGCAGCAGTGATACATGCTGGACAGCAACAGACTCCCAGTCTGCAAAGACCTTGGGTCTCCTCAGAGATCCATCTGTCACTTCTGAATTCAAGTTCCAGGAAATCAGTTTTTGGATGGCCTGATTGTACACAGCATCAGCTGCATCTATCCCCATTGTGAGGTACTGAAAAAGCCCAAAACATCCAACCAGGCTGGACATTCTGTGGAGTTTCTTTGGAGCTCTAGCATTGCTGCCTGTGCTCTGCTCAGGTAAAAAGCTCAATAGGGCCTGCTCATAGGCCTTTCTGGCCTTCAGTATGGTCACTGGGTTGATTTGGCAAGAGAAAGGAGTGTAAGCAGCACCCTCAGCTAATTTAGTGAGAATGTAGACAGCTTTGGAAGTGGGGATTGTCCCACTGTTTAAGGCCTGCTCTACCTCTAACTGGGCATAGAGAAAACAGAGATTACAGAGAACAGGATCATTAAGACCTCTAGTCACGCCCATGCCCAAGGCAGTGTCAAATACTTTGCGTGCCTCTTCCAGATTACCCAGAAGCCACTCCAGATGGGCATACTCTCTCCAAAGTGCCAGGCTGCTCCTGTTATCTGGCTCTTTTAGCAGTCGTTTCGCTAGCCGTTTACTACGCTTCCCCTGAGACTTCAGTCGCCTTTTATTTCCACTGCGTAAACATCTCAGTACCTACAATAGAAAAGCAAAGGAGGTGGTTGCAGACTAACACAAACATGGAAGTAAAGAATCGCAAAAAATGGTGGCTCTCACAACAACTTGAAAGAAATGTCAGGACGGTAAAATTAGAATTTATATATTATATTCATATAATTAATATGAATCATAGGATTATAATTATATTATTATTATATAAAAATAAAAAAAATACATAGTAATAAATATTATTATATCATACAATTATATCATTTTATATGATATATAATTTATTTTGTATTTAATATTAGCATTGGTGGGATTTGATTAATTATCATAAAAATATTTGCAATATTATAATTAAAATAATGCCACAATGCTTTTTTTTGTGCCTGAAATATGACCTGTTCAATTCCCCCCAGAAAATGTATATTTATATTTTGTTTTTTTGTGAATTTGTACACACACATACACAGACCTTTAGTTTCTCATACTGCAGCCAGCAGAGAGTAATAGCAGCTTGATCCTGTGCGGAGAGGAGTTGGAGAGTTTGCTGTAGAACGTTCTGGAGAAACTCCTCCCCTGCCTTACACAGCCCTGCCTGCCTCCTGCAGTCACTCAGAAATGTCATGTGACCCACTGCACAGATCCCAGCCATCGGGAGATCATAAGAGGTCAGTGGTCGCTCCGGGTCTGGGCCCTCCTCAAGGAAGGTTAGATCGTCCAGTAGAATGTTTGAGGAAGATGTTGTAGAGAACTTCCCTGAAGGTCCAGGCAGACCTAGGAACTGCAGGAAGGACAGGATCAACTGTAGCTGAAGATCTGGTCTGTCCGCACGAATCATAGATGGGCCAATATCATCAAACAAGACCTGCATGAAGACAGAAAGAGATTTAAAGAGGAGGTCTAATGCTATTTCATGCATTCTGACTTATTTACTCTGTTAAAGAGTTGGATTCTCATGCTAAACATGGCCAAAGTTTCAAAAAAGGAGTTGGACATACGACAGAGTATGTCTGTGCCAAATACACTCCTTCAGGTAGGGCTGAACGATTTTGGAAAATAATCTAATTGCGATTTTTTTTACCAGTATTGCGATTGCGATTTAATATGCAATTATTTTTTTAAAGCTCTTTATGTTCTGTATTATTCAACAAAGACAAGCAATAATCATTGTATAGTATGACCAACACACTATTAGATAGATTAAACATAAATGTCCTTTTCTGTAGGCCAGGCTTATATGTTACCATGAATACACCGATCGATCTTCAAGTCGAACACACCTCTTTACTCTCGCGTGTCACGTGACCGTGTAATCGCAGCCTCTGCGATTGAAAAATCGTGTTATTTCATATCGCGATATTATCGCAAATGCAATTAATCGTTCAGCCCTACCTTCAGGGTTCATATAAGTTTCTGAAAGTTTTTTTCGAGTATGGCCCTGTATGACATCATAAAGGATGGAATTCCTTGTACGTGCACTTCTCCCGGGAAGAGCGCACGCACACATCAACCAGAGCAAGAGCAAGAGCACGCCCATCATCGTGCTTCATTCGGTTCCGGAAGTCGTCGGCAGCGCTGCACAGGACTTGCTTGAGAAGGATTTGTCATTTTGTTTTTAGACCAAGAAATAAACAATGTCACCAAAGAAGTCTGTTTTTGGTTGTGAGGGAAAGATAACCTTGTTCAGCTTCCCAAAGAACCCAGCGTTAAGGGAACTGTGGATGCAGTTTGTTTCTCCGGTGCAGCAACGGAGTTGTGCAAGTGTGGTTGTTTGTTCCCAGCATTTCGGTGAAGAATTTTTTATAAACAAATGAAATAAAATTTAAGTCAATAAAGGTTTTGTTCCTGTTTTATTTATGTCCATATCACAGCTTGCAGATGATTGCTACGCAAAAGGTGTGTTCGACTTGAAGCGGCACTGCGCAGATCGATCGGTGTTTGACATCAAAGTACTGATTCAAAAGCATGCAGAGCCGTCTGTTCTCTATAGCTCTCATGGTACTTTGATGTCATACACTGATCGATCTGTTACAGCGCCGCTTCAATTCGAACACACTTAATAGCTTAGCACAGCACGCCTCCAGGACCTCGACTGTTTTCAGAGAGAAGCGTAAAGCTGTATCTGTCTTTTATAAATCTGAAAAAACTAAAGACTCTTGAGATATGAAGGATGCAATACTCTTCTATAGGTACTCAAGATTAACATGAGATTGGCAGAAACTGTGTGTGTTATGTCCCCTTTAAGCATTAATAAAACGGAACATTAATAACATCTTACAAATATTAGCTCATTTGACTATACATTAAACTATAAACACACAGTGTAGTTGAGCATGTTGAAATACATTTTGAACAAAAATGAAAAATCATCTGCATATTTCATTTGGGCCTACTCATAAGATTGTCAACAAATATCGCACCTGCCTGTCGGGGTCCTCACAGTCCTCTTCTGATTGGCCCTTGGTTTTATCTGGTCTCCATGGCAACCAGTGGTTTGCCTCTCGGGACGCCTCCACATCCAACCAGATCTTCCACTTAGGCCAGGTCTTGTCTTTGATCTCGGAGTCGTCCTGCTCTTCTTCATCATCATCATCTGCGGGCCACAGAGTTCACTGTAATATTAGCTCTCAGAATCAATAAAAAAAAAAAGACTTTGGCTTTGATGTTTTGGAATTGAGCATTCAAAACTGTGTTGGTCAACTCCTTGTTTTATCTTTATCACATGATGTCACAAGCATTCCCTATTACCCATGTCCGTGTAAAACAGAAGTCGGAAAAGTCAGAAATACCTTTGCATCAAATGCTGAACTACTAGCTATACTACAGTGCATTGGCAATGATCTACAGGTGCATCTCAATAAATTAGAATGTCGTGGAAAAGTTCATTTATTTCAGTAATTCAACTCAAATTGTGAAACTCGTGTATTAAATAAATTCAATGCACACAGACTGAAGTAGTTTAAGTCTTTGGTTCTTTTAATTGTGATGATTTTGGCTCACATTTAACAAAAACCCACCAACTCACTATCTCAACAAATTAGAATACTCCATAAGACCAATAAAAAAAAACATTTTTAATGAATTGTTGGCCTTCTGGAAAGTATGCTCATTTACTGTACATGTACTCAATACCTGGTAGGGGCTCCTTTTGCTTTAATTACGGCCTCAATTCGGCGTGGCATGGAGGGGATCAGTTTGTGGCACTGCTGAGGTGGTATGGAAGCCCAGGTTTCTTTGACAGTGGCCTTCAGCTCATCTGCATTTTTTGGTCTCTTGTTTCTCATTTTCCTCTTGACAATACCCCATAGATTCTCTATGGGGTTCAGGTCTGGTGAGTTTGCTGGCCAGTCAAGCACACCAACACCATGGTCATTTAACCAACTTTTGATGCTTTTGGCAGTGTGGGCAGGTGCCAAATCCTGCTGGAAAATGAAATCAGCATCTTCAAAAAGCTGATCAGCAGAAGGAAGCATGAAGTGCTCCAAAATTTATTGGTAAACGGGTGCAGTGACGTTGGTTTTCAAAAAACACAATGGACCAACACCAGCAGATGACATTGCACCCCAAATCATCACAGACTGTGGAAACTTAACACTGGACTTCAAGCAACTTGGACTATGAGCTTCTCCACCCTTCCTCCAGACTCTAGGACCTTGGTTTCCAAATGAAATACAAAACTTGCTCTCATCTGAAAAAAGGACTTTGGACCACTGGGCAACAGTCCAGTTCTTCTTCTCCTTAGCCCAGGTAAGACGCCTCTGACGTTGTCTGTGGTTCAGGAGTGGCTTAACAAGAGGAATACGACAACTGTAGCCAAATTCCTTGACACGTCTGTGTGTGGTGGCTCTTGATGCCTTGACCCCAGCCTCAGTCCATTCCTTGTGAAGTTCACTCAAATTCTTGAATCGATTTTGCTTGACAATCCTCATAAGGCTGCAGTTCTCTCGGTTGGTTGTGCATCTTTTTCTTCCACACCTTTTCCTTCCACTCAACTTTCTGTTAACATACTTGGATACAGCACTCTGTGAACAGCCAGCTTCTTTGGCAATGAATGTTTGTGGCTTACCCTCCTTGTGAAGGGTGTCAATGATTGTCTTCTGGACAACTGTCAGATCAGCAGTCTTCCCCATGATTGTGTAGCCTAGTGAACCAAACTGAGAGACCATTTTGAAGGCTCAGGAAACCTTTGCAGGTGTTTTGAGTTGATTAGCTGATTGGCATGTCACCATATTCTAATTAGTTGAGATAGTGAATTGGTGGGTTTTTGTTAAATGTGAACCAAAATCATCACAATTAAAAGAACCAAAGACTTAAACTACTTCAATCTGTGTGCATTGAATTTATTTAATACACAAGTTTCACAATTTGAGTTGAATTACTGAAATAAATAAACTTTTCCACGACATTCTAATTTATTGAGATGCACCTATAATGGAAGTGAATGGGAATCACGGCTTTGAGAGTCAAAAAACATACACAAACAAAACCAAATTAAACCCTGCGGCTCGTGACGATACATTGATGTGTAAAGACACGAAACGATCGGTCTGTGCAAGAAAATGAACAGTATTTATATCGTTTTTTTACCTCAATGTCCGAACTGTCCTGAGCGCGTTCTCAACAGCCGGCGCGTGACGCCACTCTGTGAACAGTCAGCTTCTTTGGCAATGAATGTTTGTGGCTTACTCTCCTTGTGAAGGGTGTCAATGATTGTTTTCTGGACAACTGTCAGATCAGCAGTCTTTCCCATGATTGTGTAGCCTAGTGAACCAAACTGAGAGACCATTTTGAAGGCTCAGGAAACCTTTGCAGGTGTTTTGAGTTGATTAGTTGATTGGCATGTCACCATATTCTAATTTGTTGGGATAGTGAATTGGTGGGTTTTTGTTAAATGTGAGCCAAAATCATCACAATTAAAAGAACCAAAGACTTAAACTACTTAAGTCTGTGTGCACTGAATTTATTTAATACACGAGTTTCACAATTTGAGTTGAATTACTGAAATAAATGAACTTTTCCACGACATTCTAATTTATTGAGATGCACCTGTACATCTGTGTGTGTGTGCGTTTGGTTTGAACACCTGGCTCAGATGGAATCACCCATCCTCCTCTCTCCTGCTGAAGCATCCAAGCCTTCCATCCCCGAGCCCCCCGTTCCCCAACCCTGGGCTCTCCACTGTCCCAAAAAGGCTCAAAAAAATCCACCTGGACACACAAAGATAATAAATATCATGAAAATACAAGTAGAGAAACAAATAAAAGCAAAAAATACAAAGTTCCCACACATTTTGACCAATGGATTTTCATGATTTGTTCATTCAAATCATGAAAAGTCATGACAGTAGTCTACTGTCTAGTGACATTTTTTATTTTTCTCTATATTTTATTACTATACTGTTATTTATAATTTATTGTCTATTCTCTTTATTATTAGTGTTTGTATTACCTTAAATTATATGTCTGCGCTTTTGTACTTTTTGATACTGCACAGCCACCTCTGAACACAAGTGGGCAGCACAGAGTCACAGAGCCATTCAAAGAATAATTTACCCAAAAATGATCTTTTACTCACACAGGTTGCTCCAGGATTACTGGATAAGAATTTAAAACCTGTTTTAAATGTTTTTAATAGAATTTCTACATACAAAAATCTGTATTTGCTATAGAAATTTTCATGCCTTTTTGCAATTTTATGATTTTCCGTAACTTTTCCAGTCTTGGATTTTAAAAGACTTGTATTTCCAGGTTTTCAATGAGCGATCCATTTGTAGAATCACTAGCAGCAACACTCCCATTCACATAAAAGTGCTGTAAAGTGTGTACTCAGAGAAACGATTAAGTCATGTTTAATTTGCAGTTATCTCAACACTGAGCGTCAAAAGTACCTCATACTGCAGCACCAAACCCAACCAGCACTAAAAACTTGTTCAACCAATCACAGAAAGACACCAGGAGTGGTCAGCCAATCACATGCTGACTGGATGATTAGAGAAGCAGCGATGTGCACTACCCACCATGCCATGTCACTGATTGATGTCCCCTAAATTTCAAGGATAAGAAATGCAAAAGGAGCGCAGGTTCACAGTTACTTTGAGTAAGGATGTGGGGTGGGTATAATATGACTATCACAGTCTATCATAGAGTGAAATGCGAATCATGTTTTTAATATTAACTAACAATCAGTTTCTGATCATATGAAGTTCATGTTGAAAACATAGGACAGGGAGCATTTTGACTCTCTAGGACTCTTTAGGTCTTGCTCAGCAGAACGTGTATACGGCTGTTGAAAGGACAGATATTTCTGCTGTTGAAGAAAAAGTTTGTTTTAAAAAGCAACAGTGCATGCGAATATGCCTCTTCAGCAAATCCTGTGACCGAAACAGAGGGTAGAGCAACCACAGTTTCACATGAACACGCAAACACATCTTGCAGTACATACAGTTATGCCTCTGTTCTATACTTTTAAAAATGTAAAATATTTTACTACAGATCCCATATTTATCTTAAATGAAATGCAGGGTTACGATTTTACTGCACAGTGAAAACTACATATTTTGAGTTGCTTGAATAATTAGTTATTGAATAATAATTATTCCGCCTTAAAGAAGCCCGATATAAATAGGCGGGATTGGGTCAACCTGACCCCAGTTGGACACATTAGGGTGCGACAGAGCACAACTGAATGGAAAAGAATACCAAAGACATTCATCTGAAGTTGTATGGTGTTGCTTCAAAGGGAAAGAATAAAGGAAATAACTTTTACAAAAGGGTTTTAATGCTTTTCTGTTTGTATGTGTACCTGTTGTCTAGTGGGCAGGTCTTTCACGCTGTCTGGCTTGAAGAAAGTGAAGTCCAGAAGGGCTTGGAAGAGACACACAGCTTTCTCTGTGTGACCCGCCTGCCGCAGGAAATGGCACTGCTGTAGAAAGATATCTGCCAGACAAGAGAGAACACAGTTTCATTTATGATTAATGTATCATATTGTGTGTGTATAATGAGAATAAATATGAATGTAATGGAAATTTTACCTAAAAACTACACATAGTTGATACTGCACAGCCACCTCTGAACACAAGTGGGCAGCACAGAGTCACAGAGCCATTCAAAGAATAATTTACCCAAAAATGATCTTTTACTCACACACGTTGCTCCATACCTGTATGACTTTTGACCCAAGAAACATAGAATAGGCTTAGAACAACACGATATTTCCTAGATGAACTATATCCCGTTCAACTCGTTTCAGAATGAAATCTCATCTCAGATGTGTATTCAACATTGACTCGTCACATCACAATGACAATGTCAGACCTTTATTTGCATTTCACTATAGACCTCATAATAAGTCTGGCCCAATCTGTGTAAAAATTAATTGTATGATTGAGTGTAAATTTCAGCTCAGTTCAGCAAATGTGGGCCCAGGGAGTGCTTATCCAGATACACGATGCACATTAACCCAATCTATGGAGGTTATTGTTTAATTAGGATAACTGAGAAGCCAGTAATAGAGAACACAGAACAGCAAGGGCCCTAGCTCAAAATCTGATCATTCATCCACACACACACACATATTCTAATGAGATTTTAACGCCTGTTCATTTCGGCGAATCCCAGTACGGGGAAGCCCAGGACAGTGATGTTTATGTTCCGACTCACTGTCTGTCTCTCTCTAAACAGACCCACACAATACACCCTCTAAACTAGCTGACAAACAACATGCCAATCCACTCCAAAAACACCACATCATCACCTTTTACTGTTGCCTGCCAGTCGATCCCTGCCACACACACAAAGGGTGGACAGCCCAAAACATACTCCAAAACGTACACTTGCACAAATTGTACATGAGGTGCTTAACTCTACAAATATTTATGCATGTAATCAAAACACGTTTACAGTTTCCACCAACTGCTGTCACAGCAACATGAGGGGAGGGAGAGAAAAAACAACCCACGGCTGCAAATTCACATCTAAACAAGTGAAACTCAAACGATGACAATGCAAAAATTATCTGAGGACACTAGGAGACATTAACAAGAACCTGGTGGAAAAGCTATCTGGAGTCTCTAATAGATGCTAAACACATGATACATTTGGTAAGTATCTATATTTGACAAGTATAAAATATCACTATACCTAAGAGGTCTTCCTGGGTGCCTGGAAGTGGAGGGTGAGACACCATGCTGCCATCTTGGACTGCACTGAGCGTGCTTAAACACTTTCCGAACACGCTGTTGACCTTTGACACTGAGAAAGTGCTGAAAAGACTCTGTGTGAAGAGAAGATACTTCCTCCATAAAGGGGCACTGTTTGGATGGATGAACACTAGTTTCTTCCACTCTTTCTGCAGGGTGGCAGGCTCCCATAGTTCCTTGCACAGGTGGAGTTTCTCCAGTTTCAGGTCTACGTTGGCAGGGTTACTTTCCACTGCCCTGTCCACAATGGACAGCTTCTTCTCCAGCACGGCACGAAGAGACATCTTCTTCATGTCACCATCATTGTCAGTGTCACTGGCAGCAGAGAATGACCCAGAACCAAAGGCCAGTTCATCCTGATCAGAGACAAAGAGAGAGAAATTAGAGTTAGGTAAGGAAACAATGAAACTGGCACATTTCCTGTCAGGAGGCCTACCTGGAAGTGTATAAAGTCCAGCCACAGCTGGGTGTCCGTAGGATTCTCCCGTAGCTTCCTGTTAAACTCTTCCACCCGTGCACTCAGAAGGGTGCTGCTGCTCCCTTGAGCCTCAACATCCTGCTGATCTCCCTTGACCTCCGGTTGACCCTTGCCCTCCAGCCATAAAGAGGTTCCACGGTCATAGATGCCCAGCGGATTTACCCAAGATACGGGTGCCTGGGTGAAAGAGCCCTGCTCTACAGTGCAGGCTGAGAGCTTGATGTAGGAATCAGAGCTGACAGCAATGCCCTCAGAGAGTACAGGCAAAGCAGGCAGACTATCTGACCGGAGCAACTGAAGGGTGGAAGGACAGAAATAGCGCTCGGGTTTCTTGTCCACTCGCTTCTTCTCTGGACCTCCATCATTCCAGTTCACAGCCTGCATCCTGAAGTCTAACCCCAGGCAAGAGCCTCCTTTCCTCTTATACCTGAAAAGCAGAAGTTGTTAACATAAGTGGCACGAAAAATATGACGGGTTTGAATTGAATTGGTGAAGAACCACTGAGCTTTTTCCTCAAAAACAGTGCAGAAAATATGACAAAACTTTTTAGATTCCATCTGGGCCTACTGACAGATGAAGGACAAAGTAAAAACAGGAGTTGGCAGGTGTCTGAGTGAGGATGAGATAACTTGAGAAAGTGAAGGAAAAAGTTCGAAGACGAGGGATTTGTATCCTCTTTGGAGCAGCACTTGACCTTCTCAAGAAAAGAGTGCTGTGATGCACCTCTGTACACTCATTCTGTACACACTCTTCACACATGATACCGATCAGCTTTAGAGGAGTGTGTATGGGGGCATCTGTGTGAGAGGGAGATGTTGGGAGAGAGGGACAGTGAGAGAGAATGCGAGTATTGATTGCGTTCTCTTAAGTTACAGATGGCAGATCTGACACCAGATTAAAGCCGATAGAAGCTGGAGAACTGCCAGGTGTGAGATTTGTTGCCTCTGAGCAGCTAATAAACCCTTCAATATAGCTTGTTGCGGTGCCAGAAAATTGGAGTAAATACGACCCAGAACGACGCTTAGGGAGAGCAGGGGTACAGAACTACAGCTGCATGCTGACATCAAAGTAAACTAGATTTACATTTCCAAAAAGAAACATCAGTGCTTGCAAGGCAGCGCAAATAAGTTTTAGGCTTTGGTTTTGCATAAATGAAATGAGCCATAAGAACCGCTTGGCCATTGTCATGGCACTCAGTGCGCATCTTGATTTTTTTTTTTATGGCTGGCTGAGCATGACAATCAACAAATACAATGGGTATAGAAAACAATCACCCCTCTTTTGGGGTTTGCAGCCTGAAATGAATAGGGACATCGTTTTTGTTTTATCCAGCTGTATTTACTCAGTGCAGCTTATAACATCCAAGTGAAAAAAATAACACCAACATGTCAGAAAAAATTAAAAACCAGAATCACTGAGTTGGAAAAAGGATCACCCCCTTCCTAAAATGACTTGTAAACTCAAAGGCACACAAAGCCATTTGACTTTCAACTGTGATCATCTGTGGTCATTTTGATGAGCTCAGCATGAAAAGAGCTTTCCTGGAGCATTTCAGTCCTGAAGCATACAATCATCTATGGGTTTCAAGGCACTGTCAAAAGATCTTTGGGCTAAAGTTGTGGACAGGCACAAGTCGTGTACAAAAAAATGGATACAAAGATGATACAAAAAATTTCATTTTATCAATGCCTAGAAGCACAGTGAAGTCTGTTATTAAGAAGTGGAAGGTATTTGGTACAACACAGACCCTCCCTGCATCAGGACGTCGCTCCAAACTGGATGAAAGAGCCAGAGGAAACTGGTCAGAGAGGCAACCAAGAGGTCTACAGCAGCTCTGAAGCAGTTGCAGGAATTTATGACAAAGAGTGATCATTGTGAGGATAGAATAAAAAATGGATGGGGCAAAATACCATCAAATTCTTGAGGAAATCTGCTGCCTTCTGCCAGAAAGTTGACAATGGGAAGAATAACCTTCTTCCCATTGACAACTTTCTGGCAGAAGATTTCAGGCTGCTTTCTAACATGACAATGACCCAAATGACACACAACAAAACTGACCACACAGTGGTTAAAGAAGAAAAAGGTGAATGTCCTTGCATGGCCTAGTCAGAGCCCAGACTTAAACCCCACTGAAAATCTGTGGAATGACTTGAAGACTGCAGTCCACAAACGGTCACCATCACATTTAACTGAACTTGAGAAGTTCTGCAGAGAAGAGTGGGCAAATATTGTCTAGATGTGCAAAGTTAGTAGAGACAAATCCCAACCGACTAAAGGCTGTAATTAAAGCAAACTCAGTGGATAAAATCACTCAGTGATTCTGTTTTTTTTTTCATTTTCATTCAGAATTTTTTTCTGACATGTTAGTGTTATATCTTACACTTGGATGTTATAATTAAATACAGCAGGATAAAACAAAAACTGTGTCTGTCTTCATTTCCAGGCTGCAAAGCAACAAAATTTAATTTTTTTTAAAGGGGGTGATTCTTTTCTATACCCACTGTACATTGACAAAGCCCTTTCAGTAAAAATGTGGCTATAGAAGTTTGAATAGAAGCAAGACAGAGAAGACCAATAACTATCCAGTATACCAGTGTGGTGTCAAGTCCTGCTCCAGGAGGGCAGTATGCTGCAGAGCTTAGCTATAACCAGCTCCAACACACTTGCAAATTGAAAGTTTCAAGTGAGTCTGAAGACCTTAATTACTTTGGTTCAGGTGCGTTTAATTAAGGTTGGAGCTAAACTCTCTAAAATGCATTTTAAATGGCAAACATTTTAAAAGGGAGTGCGTTCAACTGATAACTATCAAAACATAAACTGACGTGCACATTAACAGAAGTGTTTACATGTAAAGCGAAACTGGGGGAACAGGTAAAATCTTATTGCCTGACATTGGTTTTACTCAAACCATTAAAAAAAGGTATTTACATATTACACGTTGTCAAGTTATTAAGCATAATTGGTATAAGATATGCATGTTAACACCCTCCATGTACTCAAACTGTAATCTTAATTTTAATTATAATATAATCCCAGTCAAATCCCATATGGAATGCTGCTGAATAATAGGTCATATTATATATACATACGATAAGCTTGCCTTGCATTCTAATCATTACACATTAAACTTAAGCATAGACTTAATAAAGTTAGCCAATATAGACATAGTTATTAAAATGAACTCAATCAATAGGCAGTGACCAATAAGTACAAACTCAGTAGCCTATTATAAACAGAATCCCTCAAATAAAAGTTAGTCAACATAAGTCAGCACGTCAAGGTACTGTTCGTTCATGGCAGAAGCTTTGCACATCTGTGTTTGAACACACTTCTCGTGTATGAAAAGTATCTGTACAGATAATCGCAAGAAAATCTTGATGTTTACCAGCAACTATATATTATTTAAGGGTATTCTATTCATTAGGTTATTGATATAGAATCTAGTGTTGTTAAGTAAGATTCATTCATAGTATTTCCTCTAAATCTGTATAAAATTCATACTGCTTAATAGCCTATAAGCAAGCTTAATTGTTATTTACCAGTTTGCCATAGAATAAAACTAAAAAGTTTTGTGTAGGTAAAAAAAAACTCCCTCACCTTGCTCATCTTCCGAGTAGACATTTCAGATATATATATAAACAATGTAATATTTTTAAAAGGTAACATTAGCATTACAGTAATTTAAACATAGCTTTTGTAAGAATATTAAGCAAAACATAAATGTGCCAAAAAATGAAATTAAATAGCATAAACAAGTATTTCCAATGTCAACTAGCAGCAGCAATATTGTTCAGTCGACTAGTCTCACACATCCCTTTTTTGCAAATGTCACACTTTTTTATGAGTAAAAAGTACACAAATATTATCTACTAAACAAAATTTAAATGGAGTATGCATGTTAATCATTGAATTAATTGCAATTGTATAGTAAAAAAGAAGTACAGTAAAAAAAAATGTGTGCGTCAAAGGGAGGACAGAAAGTACAAAGAGTTGGGATGCAGAAAATTTCATGTGGATTTCAAAGGGTTTCTGCAAACAGAAGCTGGGGTTATAAAAGCAGTTGAAAGAGACACATGAGCGCAATATACACTGCAGCTCTCTCGTACACACACAGTCACAGTGCACTCCTGCATTATAGAGCATCTGGCACCTGCTGCTACTGCTGAGACTGGCTGACCTTCAGAGAGCCAAACAGAAAGAATGAAAGAGGAGAGCATCTGTGTGTGAGACAGACAGACACACAGAGACAGTGAGTAAAGTTACCTGGCTATGTCTCCCCTATAGAGGGATTTGTATTCCCAGTTGGCACGGTCAGCTCTTCTGTCAATACAGAAGGGGGAGTCAGAGGGGGTCTGGAGGTCATCCAGCCACATAAAGGTCTCGCTCACCCGAACTTGAGCTTCCTCTCTGCAGCCAAGAAGATGAAAGACAAGGACATAAAATACAACACACACCATTATCCAAAAATCCAGAGTTAAAAGTGTCTTAAATAGACAGCCTCAAATTATGGTTGATGTTTTGTGCATTTCAATGTTTAAAAACAATGCAAACAACAATGCAAAGAACGTGCAAATCTTTTGCATTCCCCCAAAAGGAACAGTTCACCCAAAAACTGAAATTACATGCCACAAAAAGACACATCCTGCTTTTGTTGTGTCCAAAATAGCTGCGTTGTCATTCTGCTAAATTTCTACTTTAATGTTTATTGGTTTAAATGTTTAAACATCTCTAATGTTTAGAGTCATACACTTTGAAACAGCATGAGGATGAGTACATAATAACAGAATTTTCACTTTTGGGTGAACTGTCCCTTTAAGAGATTAAATGTGTGAAGCCTTTTAAGCCCGATAAAAATGTAAGTGGGTACAAATATCAGAGACTGACTGTAGATCAATGTACAATGTACTGGATTTTTCTATGAACACACCTGTCAGCGTTCTCCTTTTTTAGCAGGTCGCTGGGGTAAACTGTGTCTGATTCAGATCCACCGCACTCCGAGTTATCTCTGCTCTTCTTCTTGTGTTTTTTCTTCTTTTCTTTCTTTCTCTTCTTCGATCTGCCATGGCTATCTTCTCTCTCTTTACACTTCTGCTCTCTGCATAGACATAGAAAAGTTCACTGTGTCCTCTGATAAACAGACACTCTGCATAAATATACCTTTTACAGTCAAGTTAATATTTTAATGTTTAAATATGTAATATGTATATGTGTAAATATTTATAAAACTGGGTACTGCATTTCAAGTCTGGTCTAACAGGCATAATAGTACTATATTAAGGTACATGTATACTTAGTTATGAATATTAAATAGCCATTAAAAGAAACATTATTTATGATTCATTTATTTGTACATGATGTCTTAATTGTAATTACCGTATTGTCCCGAATATAAAACGATATTTTTTTCTTGGAAATACATCTGAACAAACGCGGTCGTCTTATATTCAGGGTCTAGACTTTGACATGTCAATAATACACCCACAACAGGTCGTCTTATAATCAGGGTCTTATATTCGGGCCAATACGGTAATACACTTTAATGTTGGAAGGACAATGAAACATTTTTAACTCAGCTTCAGCTTTGGTTGAAGTCCATGCACATTTTCTTTTTTCACAAGATTTAACTTGAAATTAGATAATAACTGACAGATCCCCTTTTGTAATCTATTAGGTAAATTCTTTAAACACACATTAAGTTCCACAGGTGATAAAGTTAATTTATTCAGTGATTAACTACACTGCGCTTTAAAGGATCAGATGACCTTGTGCCTGCTGGTTCTTCTGCCTCTGCTTGCACTCTCTCTGTGGCCCGCTGATGAGTCTTCAAAGCATCTTCTTTGCTGAAGCTCTGATTACTCAGCCATTCCAAATCTGCTGGAGCTGAGAGAAGAAACATTCAGTCAAACAAAATTAGCTATGCTGGCCTCTTAAGAACTGAATAAATCAGTCAGTCAAGACAGACAGCCTGTCCAAATGAAGCAAAACCTCAGAGGAGTGCATCTGATGTGATTCGCACACACACAAAAAATGTCCATTAAAGAGGGTTGATTCCCTTAAGCAGTGAGAAGGACAGAAGCATGATGCTATCTGTTACTTTGTGGACAGCCTGGGAAGGAGCCAGATGTGTTGCTGACCTGGCCGATATTCTGCACAAATCCCCCACCGCAGCAGAGGTTATCTGCATGCAAGAGCAGTTTGTTCTTTTCTACTGTACTCAATGTGAGAACGGTCCTTTCCCAATAATTTGATATTGATTAGTTGGGATGTGTGTCTTCATCTAGCTTATTAAGTGCTCAAAGATAGGGTCCACTCAAACAGAACGGCTGACTGATTGCATTGCGTTGAACTGCAGCCAAATCCATAACGGTCCAGTATTTGGCATACAAGATCATTTGAGATCGCAGAATATGTGCTAGTTATTGGCGCTTATAAGCATCACTCCAACTTTTGCTCACTTTGAACAAACCCTAAGTATTAAACTTTCCAGTGTAAATTGTCACAAATGTTTGTGTATGGACATACTATATACTAGTATGATAGTATATAGAGTATATAGACAGATAATACTACAGATGAGCTAAAGTTAGCCTAAAATTAAAACTGACACTAAAATCATACTTAAACATAAAGGCTGTTATGCACATATTATTACTGTTAATCAACGTGTAATGCAGCTGCTCACAGTTACAGTAAATCATGCAGCAGTTATAGTAATAATCAGCACAACTGTTAGGCATCGTTTACAGGTTCTCTTTCTTTAATGCAATATCAAGTACACCAGACCTGATCCTGTAGCTTACCTCTATCCCCAGTAGAGCTGTTATTGCCTGACAGTTCAGCGCAGGACGGGAAAAGAGCCATGTTACTTCACACAGATCAAAACAGACGCGCGCCGGTTACGTCATCCGCCTGCGACCTGGAAAGAAAGCGTGCGTGCTGTGATGAAAAGATTAATTTCTGCAAATCGGTTCTTTCGAACAGTTACCAACTCCAGAAATGATTCAGCAATTCATTTATGTCATGACACAAAATTACGACATAGATGCAGGCTCACAAAAAGAGTAATTTAAAACCTAAAAATAATTTACAATAATAAAATTTGCAAACAATACTAAAGTTCATCTTCTACCTCAAACAAAAGTTTTAGCATGTCTAAACCAACTCTTATGCGTGTTGATAAAAATATCACACAGGCCAAGTCATAAATATATTTCCCAGTTCGTTTAATTTGTAATATTCCCGCTCTTATAGTAAACTTGCATTTCACCCCATTAAATAATCCAAATACAAAAACTGATATCATCAACCTGCACATTACGAATCGGATATGCTCGACATAGAGACTGTTCTCGGCTTAATGAATCAGTGATTTGTTGATTCGATAAACTGATTCAGTACACTGCCTGAGCGTGAAGGAATCGTGAATTCAAGGGATTTCATTTGACGCAAAAAAATTGACCCGTTCATGAACCTGTTTCGTTAAGACCGCTGAGGGAAAATAGTGGGGTAAAATATTTTCCATGGTGATTAAGATATTTTAAGCAATTTTATTGTACGGTAGTTTAAGAACAAAGAAGTCCATCAGAAGTTCATCAATTATAGTACTAGTTTAGCAAAACTTTACTGCGTACATACAGTGAAATTCTTTCATTATCATCATAACATCGATATTTTTATTTATTTATTTCCGTTGCCGCAACCTTCATTTCACCCTGTTTGAAGTGTTATTTTAAATCTGCGACTTTCTCCAATTCGCTTTATATAACTAGACAAGGAGCACGGCACTCTGTGCTAACCATTTCTTTCTATGGAACTCAATTAAACCTTAGCTTTGTGGATGTGAAGGAGTCTCACGGTGAGTCTATAATATGAGAGCTGATCCCGGGAGAGAAATTTAATCAGCCCTGTCCTGTCTAACCGAAGGGCTTGTTCCAGTGCTGCGTGATCCGGGACACACTGAGCGCAATGGCTTGACGCATTGCAGGTCTAACGTAACCAATCAGAAACGCTGTTACAGTCACGAGCGGATTGCAGGTCTCAACTGCCCAATCATAAAAGCTGTGACATGCTGAGCCGAAACCTCTCTAGCGTCAACAAAGAGGACTTGATGCAATAAGTAATATTCCGACGAAAGAAACTAGTGCCTTTTAGAGAAGTAGTCCCTCAAGATGTGAAGTGTTCTTAGACTATTTTTAGTACTGTGACCCCAAAAAATTATTCCACTGAATGTCGATTTGTCCTTATTTTTTTTATATATATAGATTCTGTTATTTTTAATTAATAACTGACTTTTTAATTTGTATCCTATATTCCTATTTATAATATTATATTAAAACAATTATTTTCATGTTTTATTTATTTGTTACTGAGTTTTCAGTATCAGAATCAAATTTAACTGTTCACTGGGATTTATTTGGTTAATTAATTAAGAGACCAATGGAATGGATTTTTCTCTGTGACAAATGACTTAATGCACAATAGGGCTCAAATTTTTGAATGCGAAAGTATTATAATAAAAAGTGTTTCTACACAACTTTTTACAGAACATATTAATTGGTCATTTACGGTAAGAATTAGAAGTATGATTTTTAAATGATCTCATGTTTTTATCTGTAAAATATTTTTGTATGTTTTTCCTACAACAATAAAGTGAAAATTAAATACTGGACACGTGTGTGTGTGTGTGTGTGTGTATGTGTGTGTGTGTGTTTGCGTATTTATTTATTTTTTAAAATTACATCTTAAATGCACATTGTTAATCTGCACTGCTTACTCATATATTTAAATGATTTAATAAGGAAATGCTAATTAGGGCACTAAACTTGCATTATTCATAAATAATATTACTATTAATAAATAATATGAATCCTGTTATTTTACATATTGAACGTTTACATGCAGTACTGTAAATATGCTGTTTGTTCCAAAAGTGATGAACAAAAATTATATAGACATACCAGAAATTGTCAGATTTCATGTACTTAAGTACCGTACATATTATGCATACTTGTACATGTTACATTTGCATATTACATTGTTCATATTATACATAATATTTCGATATTAGCCTACATCTTTCATAAATAAACACTTTTTCTTCTGGCGACTGAGGTGATTATGATAAGTAGGTGGGCGGGGCTTATGACTGCTCTATGCGGAAGTGAGTGATAGGGGTCCGTACGGCGGAGGAATACACCATTGTATATAGTACCGGATCACCTTCAATACTCTGCGAGCGACAGTCGCACGGTGGAGCTTTAACTGAGCGCGGAGCATCGCTGCAGTCTAGTGTAGATTAACAAACCTAGTCCACTCTCCATCCTCAGATATGGTACGTATAGGCTTTTATCATACACCACCATTTATGAACATGTGCTCATATTTTATGTATTTAACGCATTGGGGTTAATATATAGACATGACTAACGTAACCACCTGCCTGTCTCTTATGCGTTTGCGCTAGTGCAACAGCAAATCAAATTTGATTTCATATGCATTAGACTCGGTTCTGTATGTCATTGCGCTTCGCAAACGATGGTTGAATCTGATTATTATTTTGAACGTGTTGCAGTGTTATTGATGTCATAGTGCGGCAGGAAATGTGACATACGCGTTTTATTATGGTGTGATGTGCTGGACAGCAGCAGACAGATGATCAGTTCTCGCGGTCTATTAAATAAGAACACATTGTGCTTGCCTTTGTAATTATATGTTTGTGACAATATTTGCTTTGCTTTAGCGAATGATTTTGCTATAGACATCACTGACAGCCACTGTACAAAATCAGGCCACTCGGAATAAAGAGTAAATAAAGACCTTAAAGAAATAATTCACCCAGAAAATGTAACTTCTGTCATCATTTACTCACCCCTATGTCGTTACAAACCTGTAGGACTTTTTTCTTACCTGGAAAACAAACCGACGTGTTAGACAGAATGACAGCCTCAGTCACCATTCACTTTAATTGTATGGAAAAAGATGCAATGAAAGTGAACGGTGACTGGAGCTGTCAGTCTCCTTTTGTGTTTCACAGAAGAAAGATAGATCAAAATAATAACAGAAGTTCAATATTTGATAGAAATGTTTCTTGAAATGTTCAGTGTAGTGAAATGAATGAGATGTTTAAGCAGCTGACATGTGGGTTGTGTTGGCTGTGATTGACCATTGTTTCGTTTTTGAAGAAAAAGCATTATGTCATGTATGTATGACCATGTTATTTATCTTAGCTGCTCTTTTATTAGTCTTTTTTTTTTATTATAATTTGCATAACAGTCAGATCTGTCAAAAGTAAGCAGGATTAGGACCATAAGTTGGCTTTATTTAGTGGTTCAGGTTGGCACAAACATATTTGATCCATTTTGGGCTTTACTGACTTGTTGTGGAAGGAACAGGTCTGTTTGTTATCCAGGCTCTGGGCTTGAAAGTTTTTCCTCATTAATCGTACAGTTGGATACCCAACGAGAAAATAAACAAACCTTTGTTTAAGTGGTGCATTTTAGCTCAAGAAAGCAAACATTGTTCATGAAGCATGGAAAGAATTTCCTGAGTGAGTTCAACAAAGTCAATGCCGACTCAATGAGTCCATACAAACGCTTCTGCTTCAGCTTTTCCACAGCACCATGCCAGAAGGCTCAGTATAAATCATTTTTTATGGATGTTATTTAAGCCTGTGCAGTTTGGTGAGAATCATCTCAGTTCTGTGATGAACTAGTTGCTGCGAGGTGTCTGTTTCCTCCCTTCTTCAGGACCGTCCTGGCCACGATGCAGCCATTGCAGCTCTAGTTTCGTTGTCTTGCCTGTACGGATTAAGTGGGCCCTTGTGAGGATAATAAGCATGTTTTTTTCACCCATCATGTAGAACGTAGATCATGTACTTCTTCATACGGGCCTCTCTGGAAGATTCTCTGAAATGACAGTCATGCTGAACTGCTTGAATGCTACAACGATAACTACATAAATATATAAGAGAGAATTTATTGGGTAACCTGGTAGCTGAAATGGCCAGATTAGCCATCAACGAATGGCTATTTCAGGGCTTGCTGTCTTCATGGTACACAGTTGGTTTGGTTCACAAGGAAGCTGCCTTCACAGTTGTGGTCATGAGTTTATATTCAGCCATCTTCCTGTCTTAGGTGCTAAGTTGTGGGTACATTGGTGTTCATGTTGTGAAGAAAGACAGTTACTGGAACTAGACTCAGTAGAGTGTTTGCATCTGTCAGCATGATGGTTAAGGGGCCTTGGGGACTCCCTGTTAACATGGTGTGAATGTGGCAATACCACACTCATTATCATACACTGGGCGTCCCAAGCGCCAGGCCAGCCTTCTCTCAGCTGCTTTTGCCGCTTGGTGAGTCCTAAATCAAGGCCAGATTCCAGGCAACATTGCGCAGAATTTCAGATCCAGGCCAAATTCCTGGCAGTGGTGTGTGATGTTTGAAGCCTCACTGGATGGCAAATAGCCTGCAATGCTTCCAGAAGAGGTACAGGATCCTGTTCTCCCCCATCAGCTGGAGAGAAAAAAAAAGATCCTTTATGGACTGGGTCCATGGGGAATCTGCGAACGGTGCATTTTCCACATTGATTTTGTGGGGGAAAGAAGCTGAAATGTTTATTAAATGAATA
The DNA here is from genome assembly GCF_001515625.1 of Sinocyclocheilus rhinocerous. Classification (NCBI taxonomy): domain Eukaryota; kingdom Metazoa; phylum Chordata; class Actinopteri; order Cypriniformes; family Cyprinidae; genus Sinocyclocheilus; species Sinocyclocheilus rhinocerous. The sequence continues at coordinate 1,044,058 of NW_015626361.1, forward strand.
CACATTTAGATATTGTTACATATTTACAGATTGTTACAGATTAGCCATGCACATTATTATGCATATTATTTAAAAAAAAAAAAA
>NW_015626361.1:1044159-1049762 GCF_001515625.1 Sinocyclocheilus rhinocerous
AAAAAAAAAAAAAAAAAAAAGGAACATGTGCCCTCATAAACTTTAATCAGAAACATTCATGTGTCCACCCAGGTGAGTTTTAATCCCCCCTCAGATATATGTCACAATAAAGAAGAAAAGACAATTCCAATTTCCATTTCATGCTGACTTTTAAAAGAATTGCCTCTAAGAGTAATTTATTTTGGGAAGTAAGCTACCAGAGCTTTTTTTTTGCAGAGCTCTGAGGGCACATATGGGATACTGCTGGTGCAACTGAGGATAGAGATGTGTCATCACTCTTGTACATATCATGTAAACATTTTTGACAACAAAGTTTAATGTTGAAGTCATCAAGAAATGGAATTTCACCCTATCTGTTTTCTATATACATGTTATTGACCAAATCTCCACACGCTTTCCTTTCAATAATACAGTTCACTCTGATGTACGCGACAATGTGGAAGACATGATCTGTAGCTACTTCCGATTTTAATAACCAGGGACTTGAATAAGGGTAAAAGACATATCTTCATATTCAGGTTAAATTTCAAGGGATTTACGGACAGCACGCTAATTGGAACAACATGTGCCGAGATGCCTTACACAACAGCATAGTCATAATAGGGCAGGAAGGGACCTTTGTAACTCTCCAGGTCATATTTTGGCCTTACCTGGATTTGAACTCACTATCTTTATGCTAGCAGCCCGGATCCTTAACCCTCAGGCTTACAGGACCCCTGGCGAGGGACAGGCAGAGAAAAATAAACTTGATCACAAGAACAGTGAGACAGGTGAGATAATGCATCTGTGCAGGGAAAGGTAAAACCTGCCAATGTTTTTCGCAGACGGAGAAAGGTGTTTGCACAATTAGCAGAGACGCGATGCCACTCAGATGATCAAAAAATAGAGAAATAAACGCAAACCCATGGTGGCTGTAAACTGAGATGACCGCAAGAGCAGGTAGAGTGATGGGTCCTTTGATTTAGACAGACAGACCTTAGTACCTTCCTTTGATTTAGCTGTACCTGCCGATCTACCTCTGAATACATCCCACTTTGCTTGAGTGACCTGATGGGTCACCCATTTGACTAATTTCAAATAATGGAAACGATCCCTGACCCTCGGCTTTGTAACCGTAGTGAGCTGCTGATGTTAAGCGTCTCAAAAATCGGCCTAATATGTTGCTGAGCGATACCCAATGCGGCCTGGGAGGTTGGTACAGTAACACTGGCCTCAAGGGTCAGGTGAGCTCTCTCGGGGTCCGTTGTTCATCAGCTTGATCAGCCAGACTCGCCGCTACATGCCTCCAAAGAGACCTGTCATCTACCCTGAGGAGGACTTAGTCATTATCCATGGTCTACGATCTCCTCGACCAGCAGCAGTTCTTTTATAAAGAGCTGATCGAGCTACAGGAGAGAAACTACAAGTCCTTCCTGCAGATGCTGGTGGACTCCACCAACAGCCACATTGACAGCGTGGTGCGAGATGTCCAGGATTTGAAGAACTGTCTGCAGCACTGCCGGAACGAGCTTGGGGATGTTAGGCGGCAAGGCGCACAAAAGCCAAGCGGGCCGAGTGCCTGGCAGAAGGTCTGGTGATGGTCCGAGAAGCGGTGGATGGCCTGACCTCATTGAAAAGCCCCACCACTGAGGTCAAACCCAGGAAATCACCAGTTAAAATGGACAGGCAAGATGTAAAGAAGACTGATGGCTGGGGCAATGAGCCCAAGGCGAAGAGGCTGGTGGCTGATCTGACCGACATTCAGTTTGATGGGATAAAGGTTACGTTATCAAGAATCAAGAATTCACTTTTTTGTGTGCCTTTGAATATATTTAGCTGTTTTCATTGTGGCCTTTAAGGGGATGTTCATTCACCATTAGTTTATGAATTGGAGGTGGTATTTTGTCTTGTTTTGTCTTGTTTGCTGGCATTGATTAGTTAATCTGGTTTCTTGAGTTTTCAAGCAGAAGTTTTGAGTGTCAGTATCAAGTGATGGAGCAGATAAATGAGATGTTTTTGCTTTTTAAGAAAGCTTTATGAAGATCATTTAGTGTGCTAGTTTATTTTGTATATTCATGGTTAATCTCTTCTACTCATATTTTTTACATTTTAGACTTGGTGTGCAGAGGTTTGATCTTGATTTTGTAGCTATTGTTTTCATCATGAGAGGACATCTGTGCCATTAGGGTTTGCTCAGTTTGTAAAGTGCTTGGCACAATAAAACGATGAGTTATATATGTTTATGATACTTGTTTACTCATCACTTTTTCCCCTCTCCATTTCCAGGCTGACCAACTCACCGAGGAGCAAATTGCAGGTAAGCCAATCTGTGTGTGTTTGTGGTGTAAATATGCCCTGAATTAACTTCATTGTCGAGGGTGAAAGTCACCTAACTACTTATTCAGCCAGATGATTCAGGAAAACAGATCTTGTGAAAATCAGGTGTCAGGTTTTTAATACAATTTTTATCTGTTTCCTCACAGAGTTTAAGGAGGCTTTCTCCTTGTTTGATAAGGATGGTGATGGTACCATTACAACCAAAGAACTGGGCACAGTGATGCGCTCACTTGGGCAGAACCCCACGGAGGCTGAACTACAGGACATGATCAACGAGGTGGATGCTGATGGTGAGTTGGATTCAGTTCAGACTTCAGAAATGATTGATGGATCCATTTGCAACAAACAGTAATGTTATCTATCAGGACACGCAACCTACACTATAGTAAGCTTAAGGTTAGGAGTTAGTATTTGTTTCAGTGTGGTGTAGGCAGTCAACACTGTGATTCAAATGACCAATGAAATCTATGGAATCAGCTACAGGGTGGGTTTGCGCTTAACTGGTTTGGGGGGGGGGATATCATATCTGACAGTTATGTCAGATATGATATCCCAATCATATCTGACATAACTGACATTCCCATTTATTTATTTTTTATTTATTTAATATTATGATTATGCTGTGGACACCTACCTATCGGGAAGTGTTGTTCTCTGTGATTAAACAGTTATCTTGTTTTGTAATTAGCTTATTAACAAAGCAAGAAAGCTTTCAGATAACACCAAATGTAATACGCCTGGGATGCTTCTGTTACAGAGCTGATGTAATTAGTATTCTAGCATGCAGTGGTATCTGTGTCGTTAGATCATGCAGAACGCTCTGGGTTTCTGACATACTGATTAATTATTTTGCGGTATGCAGTCATTTTTGTAGGTCAGACAGCAGTAAAGCCAGTTGAATAACAGCAGGTAATAAAGACCTCATGAAATCCTTTACAGTGTTTCCGCTTCATTCATTCTGCTGTGGTGGGCCACCACACCAAAAATCATCCCAGCCATGGCTGCAGCTTCTCAGTGACATCACAATGACACCACTCACATCATTCATAGTCAAGGAATTAGCGGTAGTGATGGGAAGTTCGGATCATTTTACTCGTTCAGCAAAATGAACAAATCCTTTTTCCAAGTTATTTTTTTCATTTCAACAGAATATAATTAAAATCTTACATGTTAATATTGTTATTAGTTCACCTCCCGAGTCTTTATTGAAGTTGTTCGTTCCTCACGTGACAGCCCCATAAGGGTGCAGTCTGTACCGGAAACAGAAATTATTAGTTCACCTCCCGAGTCTTTGTTCAATTTAACAAGTTAATTTAAACGGTTGAATTATAAAAAAAAATGCACCCCCCTCACAGTTGTCATGAAAGGCAAAATTAGCTGTATAGACCAAAACCACTTTCTGTACCAGGCTGTAAACATATGTTTTTATGCTGTAAAGTTGGTCATTTTAACATGGGAGGTCTATGGGACTGACTCCCTTTTGGAGCCAGTCTCTAGCGGCCAGTCGATGGATTGCAGTTTAAGTCACTTCCGTGTTGGATTCAAGAGGGAGACCATTGCCGCTTGGTCTAGAGCAGGACCTGAATTTTGGCGCGGGATTGTAGTATTGTGCATAATTCTACTCATTCCCGCAGGTTCCGCGCTTATAACTCGATGACGGAATGTATCGTGCTTTTAAGTCTTGCCAATTTAAACATTCAAGCGACTTTGAAGGGTTAGTTCGCCCAAAAATGAAAATTAGTCCATAAATTACTTACCTTCAAGTCATCCTAAGTGTATATGACTTTCTTCTTTCAGACGAATCCAGTCGGAGTTATATAAAAAATTGTCTTTGATCTTTCAAGCCGTTTAATGGCACTCAGCGGGTGTTGCAGTGCATTAGTCCAAAAGAAGTTAAAAAAGAAGAAAGTCATATACACCTAGGATGACTTGAGGGTGAGTAATTTATGGGCTAATTTTCATTTTTGGGTGAACTAACCCTTTAAGCCTTGCAAGCGCAAAAAGAGACTCAATACAGCACTCGCGCATTGACCCAAAGCGCACGCACATAAAGCTCTGCTGAAACAGCGCCCAACAGGGGTTATGCGCAACAGACTTCCGTATTCTGTTAACTGGGTCTCGTCGCTTCCGGTTCAAGCGTTTTGCATATGCTTCGTTAAATATGAAGCAGTTTTTTAGATATAAATATTTAATAAAACGTCAACAATAAAAATAGCTAGCTAGTTCAACTGATTTTAACATGTTCTCCGACAAGCAGAAGCGATGAGACCTGTTTTCCGGGTTTGGTCAGGCGACGTTCGACATATACCCTACTACAGAATTGAGATATGTTTTGCACTTTATTGCGTGTATTGCGTGTAATACAATCAAACTAATGTCAAAATGCTGGTCTTGACGAGTATTCACGTAAACACAGGCAACACAGGCACTACATAGTCGCAAAATGCACGTGTAACAGTATATTAGGTCCGAGCATGAGGTCTTAAAGAGACAGCAGCCTAAAACCTGAAAAACTTAAAGTACTGTTAATTTAATTTATATCTTATTGTTTTTGTTTGTGCTACTGCTTGTCATTTATTTATTTGTTCTTGTTTTATTACTTACTGTTTACTTGTCTTTTTTTTGTTAAAATAAATTATATTCTGAGTTTGAGTGCATGTGATTCTTGGGTAGGGAGTTTTAACCACAAGGGGGAAGGGGTGTGATCCATGGGAATATTTCAACCACAGCTGAAAAAAGTCCTAGAGGAAACACTGCTTTACATAATCTACTTTGGCAGTGGTGGCAATGGAATCGAGAGAGTGTTTGTGAAGAGCTCCAGCAAGAAGAACATGCACTGTAAAGAAACCCACACACACACATGCAAGCACATGTCTACACCCACATTGTCAGATTACACATGCGGTGTGTCCCCTCTGGGAATGGCTGTAGTGATCATTTTCACACACGCATGCACACGGGAGGACGTCATATTTGTCCTGTGTAATGGAAATATCCCACCTCAGCTTGGTTAACCTCAAGAGAATAAAACACATTTCAGCTTGAAAAACTCAGAACAATCCGTGTATCATTCGATCATTCGTTTTTTGATTTAATATTGAAAGTAGAAAAATGAGAAAACGGCTCCTTTTTCGTTTTTTTGTTTTTTTCCAAAAAACGAAAAACGAGAATTCAGCTTAAATTTACGTTTTTCGTTCATGGGTAGAAAAATTAATAAACAGCTTGAATATTCGATTTCTACATGTGGGCGGGAATTAAACGCCCCTTTCTGCTGATTGGTCAGCCGA
>NW_015626361.1:1049878-1058176 GCF_001515625.1 Sinocyclocheilus rhinocerous
TTGCAAGGCTTAAAGGGTTAGTTCACCCAAAACTGAAAATTAGCCCATAAATTACTCACCCTCAAGTCATCCTAGGTGTATATGACTTTCTTCTTTCAGACGAATCCAGTCGGAGTTATATAAAAAATTGTCTTTGATCTTTGACGAATCCAGTCGGAGTTATATAAAAAATTGTCTTTATTATTTCAAAACAATTAATGGCAAACACGGGGTGTTACAGTGCATTAGTCCAAAAGAAGTTAAATAAAAAGCGCCCATCCATTAAAAAATGTCTCACATGACTCCGGGGGTGAACAAAGGCCTCCTGTAGCGAATCGATGGGTTTTTGTAAGAAAAATATCCATATTCAAATATATGCTTTGTTAAATATGAAGCAGTTTTACTCAAGATGCCTTTAAAGTAGATACTAATGATGATCATAACCAATGTCCATTACACATGCAGACTGATATCTAAAAGTTTTTTATTTTTATTCTTTTCACTAACATTTAGATATAAATATTTAATAAAACGTCAACAATAAAAATAGCTAGCTAGTTCAACTGATTTTAACATGTTCTCCGACAAGCAGAAGCGATGAGACCTGTTTTCCGGGTTTGGTCAGGCGACGTTCGACATATACCCTACTACAGAATTGAGATATGTTTTGCACTTTATTGCGTGTAAACCGCCAAATACAATCAAACTAATGTCAAAATGCTGGTCTTGACGAGTATTCACGTAAACACAGGCACTTTATATTAAACATAGTCGCAAAATGCACGTGTAACAGTATATTAGGTCCGAGCATGAGGTCTTAAAGAGACAGCAGCCTAAAACCTGAAAAACTTAAAGTACTGTTAATTTAATTTATATCTTATTGTTTTTGTTTGTGCTACTGCTTGTCATTTATTTATTTGTTCTTGTTTTATTACTTACTGTTTACTTGTCTTTTTTTTGTTAAAATAAATTATATTCTGAGTTTGAGTGCATGTGATTCTTGGGTAGGGAGTTTTAACCACAAGGGGGAAGGGGTGTGATCCATGGGAATATTTCAACCACAGCTGAAAAAAGTCCTAGAGGAAACACTGCTTTACATAATCTACTTTGGCAGTGGTGGCAATGGAATCGAGAGAGTGTTTGTGAAGAGCTCCAGCAAGAAGAACATGCACTGTAAAGAAACCCACACACACACATGCAAGCACATGTCTACACCCACATTGTCAGATTACACATGCGGTGTGTCCCCTCTGGGAATGGCTGTAGTGATCATTTTCACACACGCATGCACACGGGAGGACGTCATATTTGTCCTGTGTAATGGAAATATCCCACCTCAGCTTGGTTAACCTCAAGAGAATAAAACACATTTCAGCTTGAAAAACTCAGAACAATCCGTGTATCATTCGATCATTCGTTTTTTGATTTAATATTGAAAATAAACTCAATAAGCAGACAGACTACAGTCAAGCGTAGACCAGCATTGAAGTGCACAGGAAACAAGCAGCAGTCATATTTAAAGCAGTTTAAATTAATATTGAGTACTGATTGATGTTCACTTGGATTTTTTTCCCCATCGAGGGGAAATAACTTAATACTCTGTCATTTATAGTCGTATGGTAAAATGTGGTTTGAACTTCGGTTGACCAATCAGCAGAAAGGGGCGTTTAATTCCCACGTGTAGAAATCGAATATTCAAGCTGTTTATTCATTTTTCCACCCATGAACGAAAAACGAAAATTTAAGCTGAATTTTCATTTTTCGTTTTTTAGAAAAAAACAAAAAAACGAAAAAGGAGCCGTTTTCTCATTTTTCTACTTTCAATATTAAATCAACAAACGAATGATCGAATGATACACGGATTTATTCAGAACCATCAACATTCCTTGTTTAGAATTAAATTAGAAATGAAAAATGTGATAAATGGCTGATATTAAAGTTCTGCACTGTTTTGTCTAAATTAAACCTGAAAGTCCAAAAGCTAAAATTAGTCATTTAAAAATGCTACAAGTCAATTTCAGTCACTGCAACATTTATAGCATGAAAAATGCATATTCATTTTGAGATCGCTAAAGATTACATTTAACTTTTATTATATTACTAATGTTTTAAGTAAAAACCTGATACATTTTATGTCCCTAATTCAATTTGTTTAATCTCACAATATAAGAAAATAAACATTAATTCCTGTGACCTTTCTCATACAGTGTTTACAGTGCATCCTGGAGAGTGTTTGCTGTGACTCTCTCAACTAGGACTAATTCAGTTCAACTAGATGACACTCAAACACACTAAATATGTGCTATTAGACCTCATTACTCCTCATTATGCCCTATTGACTGCCCTGCTTTCGTCCTGCACTCCAGGATACTTTATCCGAGTTTTCCGAACATACCAGATCAGATCTGTTTATTCTTTCTCTGTTTCTTTCAGGTAATGGAACCATTGACTTTCCTGAGTTTCTGACAATGATGGCCCGGAAAATGAAAGACACAGACAGTGAGGAGGAGATCCGCGAGGCTTTCCGAGTGTTTGACAAGGTCAGTGCTGAAAAGAGAGCATTGTGGGAATATGATGTTTTTGCTTCCATGGAAAGAGTGAGGGGGCAGGACAAAACAAACCAACCCTTGGAAAACTAAATAACAAGCTGCAGCTGGTTTGAAGGGATTCATGCCACAATCATTTTCAGTCAGACATCTCTCCCTGCAGGTTTACTGGGACCTTTTATTGTCAAATGTTTAGGAAAAATAATCATTGAACTCTGTTGCTTCCCTTTGTTGAATGTTACCACTGCTGCCCCTTTTATCTGCATTATGCTTCCACAATACGTCATTACACTTTTCAAAATCACCTACTTTGGATTTATTGGTTTAATATTTTAACGGCATGACACGGCTGACTTATTGATCCTGTCTGTCTCTGTCAGGATGGGAACGGCTATATCAGCGCAGCAGAGCTTCGCCATGTCATGACAAACCTGGGTGAGAAGCTAACGGATGAAGAGGTGGATGAAATGATCAGAGAAGCTGACATCGACGGCGACGGTCAGGTCAATTACGAAGGTACGATGCAGCTGTGTGCTGAGATTACCTGGAAAGGGTCGCCATTTAATGCAGATTAAACATTACTTTTATAAATTGCCACTTCAATTACAATAATGTAGCTTGGATTTGGATAATGCAAGGTTATTTGCGTGTATTTACAAAAATGGAGATTAATTTAAAGGAGCAGGTTGGAAACTAGTAGGTTTTGTGCTCTGAAATGTTGTGATCATGATCGTCATGTCTGATGTGTCCATCTCTCTTTCTGTCCACAGAATTTGTACAAATGATGACAGCAAAGTGAAGCTCTTCTGTTCTCTCCTGACCTCTTTAGAAGACAAAAAAAAATTCTGTCAAATGTTTTACTTACCTCTTACGCAAAAATATTCATTTATTCATACTGTTTCTGTATAGAAAAAAACTGAATGTTATAAAAGGAAAATGTCCATATATAGAAAAAATATATATGGAAAAAAACAGAACAAAAAAGACATAAACATAAATGACCTGCATGTACTGGTTAGTGGTCCTGTTCCCAAAGAACTGCTTAGACATCTACAAAAAGATCAATCAATTAATCCTGATATCAAACCTTCAGAAACTAAAATAAAAGCATCTGGTGAACTGCTTAACTGGTTCCATTTGCTAGTGGCGATGTTTGGGCTGGCCAATCGTCTTCTACTTCCTGTTTCTGTTCTACATGCATGCAGCTTGAGTTCAGAGCCGCTATTGGGGCGGAAACCTCAGCGATGTCTGTCGGAGCATTCTGGGGGTGAATTTAAAAGAGGTTTGAATATCGTTTGGGGGAGGTGGGATCGGGTGGTGGGTGGCTTTTCAGAATCTGCATAGAGGACGAATGCTTCAGTAACTAAATAAAGAGATATTTTTAAGAAAAATGAGCAGTTAAGAAATTTTAAACTATGTTTGGCATGTCAGGATATTTGGCGTTTTGTTTCTTTGTGCATTGTGCCCGATAGTAGGGGCGTTTAGTGGGAGGGAGTGGCTTGGGAGTTTAAGGGCGTGACCTTTCACCTCACGTGGAAGTGTTTTTCGGGTAAGGGCAATGGTGACTGTACCATAAATGTTTGTATCTTTAGTTTTTCTCTGGGCTCTGACTGCGAGCATGTCAATTTTTCTCTGGAGAGTGCAAAAGAGGGCTTTGGCCGCCAGGGGTTTGTTTCGACTGCCCACCTTCAGTTCTGTTTATGTTCATTCCAAGTTGTACATGCTTGTCTTTTGATTTTTTTTCCAATAAAAGAACATGAACTCGAAGCTCTCAACCTTGTTTGTCCTTTTTGTTATCTTCTACAGAAACATTTAGGGAAGCTTTTGCAGCCAACCTACAGAAATCACCATGGCAACCACTCTCTTTCTGTACGTCTCAGTATATATGTGTCATGTTGCATGAGCGCTGATCTATCCAAATGCAGGCTTGAGCACGTTTGTCTTTGGGGATTTTAGGGGTTGCCTGGCAACCTGGATCTATGGCTCTGGTGGATGAGGGGGATATCAAAAACCATGTGAGAGCTGGAGAAGAGACTCTGGAGAAATGGAGAGTGTGTGTGTGTTAAAGTCTACAGCTGATTGGATCCACCTCTTGTAGTCAGGCAGAGTTTATCCCTACAGCAGATCTACAGTACATCTCTTTTTTTTTTTTTTTTTACTGGAATTATTCATTCTCATTTCTCCAGCTGAAGCTTTACCATATCATTCGCATCTGATTCAACGCGAGACTTTTGCACTTAATTTTCAGACTCTTAATTTACAGCTATTTAAAGCCTGAGCTCAGTGACAGTGTGCTTGGGGGGTGTGGAGATGATTGTGCATCTACTATGTGCTCAGCAGTGAGAAACAGGATACAGTGACAGGCGTGTGGGAGGAGAGAGAGAGAGTGCTAACAGCCCACGTCTCTCTGCCCTTCTGACTGATGAGCTGCACGTGGCCAAGCGTGTGTGTGTGTGTGTGTATTAAATGCATTACTTCATCCAAGAAGAAGAATCAGAGAATGGCTGAAGGCTTCAGAAAATGTTCGGCTGAATATGCAGAATATTCTGGTTACTTGGTGCCTCTGAGATATGGCAGAATGTCTTTTCATGATTTGGTTGCAGGCGCTGGTTGGTCACACTCTCTCTGTTCTCTCAGGCTTTATGGGAAGAATCTCTGAGCTAGAACAGCCAAAACATCCCACATAAACATAGCATGTTTAACACAGCTAGCATGTCACAGCTAAATGTTTTTTTAGTTTTTTTTTTACCCTAGAAATATGTCATTTTCAATTTGAGAAAAAAATGTACATTTAAAAATTTGATATTTAACACTTCAGAATATCTTGAATATTAATATTATAATATTAATACCTAAACTTGCACTCCACTAAACTTGCAACCCTAATTTGTAATATTTTTTAAAATGAGAAATACTCAAAAGATAAGCTTATTAGTTAGAGGACTGGCTTATTTTGCATTTTTAAACTAACCAATTTTGGGGCATTTTAATCTAATTCTTTGTAAAAGTCAAGTTGTTCAATCAAATAATTAGTTTTAAAAATTTGATTAAAAATATTTAGAACTTAACAATTTATTTAAAATTATACACTATTTCTATGTCACTAATTCAATAAATGTTTCAAATATATTTGTCAGTCCAGTTGTTATGCTGATATAATTTGCCAGAATTTGTTTGTATTAAATTTTTAAAAATCTTTTTTTTTCTTTTTCTTTTTTCTAACCATTTTCTTCTCATTTTGTGTAAAAGTCAAACATTAACCATTGACAGTTCAATCAAATAGTTAAAAAGGATATTGAAAAAATTTCAGCTAATGTTACTTCTGGTTTATTCATCCATTACATAATAGAATGTCAAATTAAGTGCTTTACAGTGTGGGATACAGTGTCACACAGTGAGCTAATAATAGTGTAACAAGTCATCCCAAGTATTCCGTATATATTCAAAATTTGAATGCTGCACACAGTAGCCATGTAAAGAGCTCGTTAATGGTGGAATCAGATGAAAGGTAATACTCCAACACATCCCATTGATTCCCTATCCTCCAAATGCACAGTCAGTTGCCTGCAGAATCACAAGTGAACTTCAGTGGCCTGCTGTGACCTCAACTGAGCAGAGACAGTGAGACACACACATACATAGTGGATTAGGACATATAATGCAGATCTATGCAGATCTGAGATGGTAATCAGTAAATTATAGATTCAAACTCCGCAGTGATGCTGAAATTAACACTGCAGCTTTAACCGTCTTGTCGTGTGGCATATTCTATTCCAAACACAAGCTTACTCATGCTTGGTCGAACAGATTCCGTCAAATGCTTTTTACTTAGGACCCAGGCCCCTCCTCCTCAGAATCTTTTCTTATGTATTGTTACACCCCAGAGAAAACATTTAGGCAGAGATTGGTTCAGTCCTTCAGTTGTTGATTGGATGGAGGCAGATCTGACATATGTCACTAGAGAGAAGTCTCAAAAACCAAAGTGTAAGAAAGTTGCGCACATCCCACAAACCCACACAGGGCTCAGGTGCAGGACAAAAAAAAAAGTCAAACTATAGCAAAAATACAAACGTATTGTCCGCACACTGATGTAACTGCTCCATAAAAATAAATTGTTGCCGCAATAAATTATTTTTATGGAGCAGTTACATCAGTGTGCGGACAATACGTTTGTATTTTTACTAGAGAAAAGTCTGTCATTTCACAAGAAGTTATGACGTTCTAATTAAAAATGATGAGGTTACATTTTATTTTATAAAAATTAAACATATGCATAGACGAGTTCTTCACAATATGATCTTTAAAATGCATTTAGAAAACAGATGAATTTTCGATTTCATGTTAACTTGTTAAAATATTTAAAAAAGAGATGTACACAACTTTTTTGCAAAATGAAACATTTGCATGGATAAACTTTTTGTCAGTTATCTGACTACTGTGCAGTCATATATTTGTGTAAAATACCATTAAACTGTTCCAGGCAACTGATTTTCTACAAAACTTTTCATCATTTGCTCAGTTTCTTTCTTCTCATGCAATAAAATATTTTAAACTTAAATCAATATATCCTGTCCATTTATTTATCTATTTAGTTTATTTGCAGTTTAATAAGTGGGCTAATACTATCATTATCGCAAAATAACCCCTTTGATGCAAGATGCCTCTGCTTCGTTTAAGAGTCCTTGATCACCTTGTCAGGCTTTGAAAATTTGAAAATCATCTAAGATATAAATGAGTTTGTATTTTCATCTGAACAGATTTGGAGAAATTTAGCATTACATCACTTGCTCACCGATGGATCCTCAGCAGTGAATGGGTGCCATCAAAATGAGAGTCCAAACAGCTGATAAAAACATCACAATAATCCACGATCCCAGCCTGTGTTCCCTTGTCTTGTGTTTGTGGACTCTTATTTTGAAGCGTTTCTGTTCCCTATTGTTTCCTTGCTTCCCTCCCGAGTCTAGTTCCTGTTTCCCTTGTTGCATTTGTTACCCTATTTGTTCCCATGGTCACCCCTCATTTGTTGTCATGGTTGTTCTTTAACTCCTCCCCCTTGTTAGCCTTCCTATATAAGCCTGTTTACTCAGTCACTCTTTGCAAAGTCTTGTATGTCTGTTATACTGCAATTCTTAGCATTTACTTGATTTCCTGTTGTTTGATTTCTGCCCGTGTCCTGGATTTCTCGTTCCTGTCTTTCCCCTCAGTTCTGTATGATTGTTTGTGCTGATTACCTGTGCTCTGACCTACTGCCTGCTTTATGGACTGTGCCCTTGGAATGTGCTTTCAATAAACTGCATTTGGATCCTCAATCTCTGTGTCCCTGTGCAGTTCATGACACATACAACTCCAGTCCATAAATTAAAATCTTGTGAAGTGAAAAGGTGTGTAAGAAACAAATCCATCATTAAAGGGTTAGTTCACCCAAAAATGAAAATTAGCCCATAAATTACTCATCCTCAAGTCATCCTAGGTGTATATGACTTTCTTCTTTCAGACGAATCCAGTCGGAATTATATTAAAAATGGTCTTTGATCTTTCAAGCTGTTTAATGCCACTCAGCGGGTGTTGCATGCATCAGTCCAAAAGAAGTTAAATAAAAAGCGCCCATCCATAAAAAATGGAAAACGGCTCTGGGGGGTGAACAAAGGCCTCCTGTAGCGAATCGATGCGTTTTTGTAAGAAAAATATCATATTCAAAATGTAATAATCACTTTAATGTAGCTTGTGCCAACAGTTGTACCACGGAAGCAGCTCCGGGCTGATGACGTATGAG
>NW_015626361.1:1058598-1072633 GCF_001515625.1 Sinocyclocheilus rhinocerous
GATCACAAATGCAGACATGGTTTTATGTTTACGCGGCGTGATGCAACGCAACGCATAAAAAGACAGTATAAGTCATTATAATCCGTAATTATGTCCCCACTGGATGCAACAAATGCCTCGTTTATAATGGGTTTTATTGGTTTTGTCTCGTCGCACCGGGACACAGCATCATATGGTAAGGGGCGTAACATTTCCGTCACACTTTGCGGTGTTCGGCCAATCACAATGCGCTGGGTCAGCTGGCCAATCAGAGCAGACTGCACTTGTCTGAAGGAGGGACTTTGTAGAAAACGAAGCGTTTGAGAGAGGCGGGGCATAGAGGACCTACAATAATGTACAGTATTTGAAAAATAATGTGTTTTTTGAACATTAAAGCATGTCAACATATTCTGTTACACCAAATACACAAAATAATGATCTTTAAAAAAGCATCATATGACCCCTTTAAGAAGCAGTGGTTTAAAGTTAAAAACACTTTAATGATAAATTCACTGATTTTTAGTTAATTTATGGACTAGTCATGTGCATTACTTGTGGATTATTGCATTTTTATCAGCTGTTTGAACTCTCATTCTGATGGCACCCATTCACTGCAGAGGATCCATTGCTGAACATGTTATGTAATTAAACTCGTCTACATCTTGGATTGTCTGAGGTTGAGTAAATTTTAAGTTTTGGGTGAACTACTCCTTTAAACCTTTGTAAAAATGTATCCATGTCGCTTATGTTTATCCTTAATAAATATTTAATGACAGCATACAACGACCTTGTGAATCTCCCAAACTCATAATGTATTTATTTATGAATTTATTTGTCACGGTGCGTGTGTGTTGCAGGTTCTGCTCCATGGAGCATCACTTAAGTTGTATGATCAGTCAGTGTATGCGCATTTGGCACAACTCCAGAGTGGTCTGGGAAAGACTCAAAGCTATCTGGAGCCATGTGTGTGTGTCTCTGTGTGTGAGGTGGGGAAGCCCATATGGCGGAACCAAAATGCACAGGAAGGAATGAGATATGAGTGTGTAAAGAGTGGGCTGTTTAAGATAGCAGCCATCAGCATTTGAACTGTTCCTGTCTGTGTTTGTGAGGGAGTCCCTGCTGCTGAATGATAGGCTGCTCTGTGGGGTTAAATGATGCTGAAGTGAAACGCTACGCTGCAGGGCAGCAACGCACTGGCCACTAAAAGATAACAGGCTTGTATTAAGGTAACAGGAGAATCCGAACGCATCCATGTAAACACACACTATCAAGCAGTACAAAGGGGAGTTTACAGTTCACTCTTCACACACTTATAAATGGAGAGCAAAGGCTGCGTTGTTGATTGATATTGTAAAACGCATCCACATTTAGAACAGGTCACATTGGACAGCATTGTTGTAGGATCTCAAAATAACTATTTTGGGTGGGGTGAGACATAGGCTAATGCAATGACTGATCTATAGCTCAGATCTTCACTCAGCCTTTGAAGGGATAATTATTATAATTCACTCAAAAATGAACATTCTGTCATCATTTACTCACCATCACGATGTAAGTTAGCCTACCGAATGAAAAGTGAATGGGCGCGGCTGCTGTTGAGCTCCAGAAATAAAAAAAACCCGCCATAAAACTATTTCAAATTATTTGTGTACTAATTTTAATCTTCTGATGCCATATAAACCAAAAATGTACCAGTTAGTAAAACTTAGTTATCACTCTCAAATCGTCATTCGCGCTACATTCAATAAGACATTATTTTTATTACAAAGCGTAATATGATTAACTTTATGTAGCCACACCCTCTTTAGTTCATTTATTTATTTAACCTACCAATCCCAATGCCTACAACCCCTCATGTTTTAAAATTTATTTTGCTAATTAGAACGTTTCATTGATTCATTGACCTCTCTGCTACTAAAGAGATTCAGTGAAAACTCTAACAAAGATCAGTCAGATGAATTTCTGACCAGTTTTCCCTGGAGTCTGTCCTTCAGGACTACAGCAGAGTGTCTCTTTGATCTATTCTCTCCATTTCAGCTCAAGTGGCCCTTGCCAGGATGTATTCTTGTGTCATTCTAAGTGCATTTCTTTGCTTGGTTGCTCACTTGGGCCTTTAGTCCTGCCACTTTGTAAAGTTGCTTGGAGACAATCGCCACTGTTATGCGTGCTATAAATAAAGTTAATTAACTTGAATTGAATTTAGATTTTTTTTTAAGAGTACAGTGAGTCCTTCCCGTA
Source organism: Sinocyclocheilus rhinocerous (assembly GCF_001515625.1). NCBI lineage: Eukaryota > Metazoa > Chordata > Actinopteri > Cypriniformes > Cyprinidae > Sinocyclocheilus > Sinocyclocheilus rhinocerous. The sequence continues at coordinate 1,060,816 of NW_015626361.1, forward strand.
ATCCCCTCTCCCTCTCTCTCTCACTGGATGTTCCTGCCATGTCCGTCTCTTTCCCCAGTCTCCATCTGTTATTTCTCCTCCCACGCTTCCATCCAAGGGATGGATGGATGGATGAATGGATGAATGAGGAGATTGTGAGTGTTTAGATATGTGTGTTGTGTGTAGGAGGTAGGTGCTGATAGGGCAGTCATCTGCTGTAACAGTTTGTTACAGACTGGACACCCCTGTGGGAAATGCATAATTTGTACCACCTTGTGTCAGCAGTCTTGAGTAGCTTCAGAGTGGAACAGCTGTAAGAATTAGTGTGTGTGTGTGTGGTGTGCTTGTTGATTTGTATTAATTAGATAAGTTACACAGTTCTTAGAGGGAAGAAGAACTTTTAGAGGACAACAGATGCATTAGTTATTTTTTGTTAGCAGTTACAAATATTCCTTTGAGGAAAAGTTAACTCATTGATGCATGTGATTAATGTCACGGTACGATGGAGGGAAACGAGGAGACGAGGAGATTACTTCCACAAAATAGACTTTTAATAAAAAAACCAAAGGAAATGAACACTAACAGGAGAACAAACATGGAATGACGTTTATGTCTACCTCATCTACTACGTGTGTTTTCCTGGTTCCCTGGTTATAATTAAAATCTCCTGTGTTGATGTACTCCTAGTCTCCTTGTTCCTCGCTCTGCGCTCCAACACAGTAGCACCGTGACAGAATACCGGACCCTGACAGTAAGCGGCGCCCCTTCTCCCCATGTTTGTTTTTCATTTTTGAAAAGTGTTTTGTTTTCCTGGTTGTTTCTCCCCGCTATAATGGAGGAAGGCGAGCCACGACCCGATCGAGGGCATTCGTGCTGCTTGCCCTCGCCAGCTTGCTCGATGGGGAGACCCTGGTGACGCTGTTCCAGCTCGGGATCACACACCATCGCCCCGCGGAACTCCCAGACACCACCAACCTCGACCGGAAGGAGGCAGTCATCCGGTGTCTGGAGAGCCTCCGATCCCGATCCGGAACCCCTCCGCCGGCCGTTCCACAGTCAAGCCTGCCGGCCGTTCCTAAGTCAAGTCCGCCAGCAGTTCCTCTGTCAAGCCCGCCGGGGTTCTGTCGATTTGTGCTACCCTGTCAGATTTTGCTACCTCCCATTAAAACAGTGGGTAGTACAATTCGACAACGAAAAATGCTACCTGTAAAATTATGGTTTATTAACGTCTACACCTACCACAACCCTAAACCTACCCTTACAGTAATGCAGATAGATTAAATATTGTTGTTCACTGTTCAGCATGAGAAAAAGGACGCAATATTGATGTGTGCATGCGCAGTGAACCTTGGTAGGACAATCTGACGGGTAGGATAAAATGTCAGGACACCGGCCGCGGCTCAGTCAAGCCCGCCGGCCGCGGCTCACTCAAGCCCGCCGACCACACCTTTCACCCAGAACCTAAAGGGGAATCAAAGGAGGGGAAGGCGGTCGGCTCCAGCCCCAGAGCTCGCTCCAGTGTCGGCTCCAGCCCCAGAGCTCACTCCAGTGTCGGCTTCAGCCCCTGAGTTCGCTCCAGTGCCAGCTCCTCGAAAGCGCCTTGCTGTGCCTGCTCCTCCAGAGCACCCTCCAGTGCCAGTTTTTCGTAAGCGCTTCCCAGTCCCTGAATCCAGCCCATGTGTATGGGTCCGTCCGTAGTGGCCGGGCCGAGTGGCGAGGCCAAGGCCGTCCAGCCATGGACTTCTGAGTTCCCTGCTCCGCCGTGGCTCCCCGAGCTCCCTGTTCCGCCATGGCCTCCTGAACTGCCTGCTCCGCCATGGCTTTCTAGTCTGCCTGTTCCGCCATGGCGCCCTGAACTGCCTGCTCCGCCATGGCTTCCTAGTCTGCCTGCTCCGCCATGGCCCCTGAGCTCCCTGTTCCGCCATGTGCGCCCTGAACTGCCTGCTCCGCCATGGCCCCTGAGCTCCCTGTTCCGCCATGTGCGCCCTGAACTGCCTGCTCCACCATGGCCCCTGAGCTCCCTGTGCCGCAATGGCACCCTGGACTGCCTGATCTGCCCTGGAGGTATTCCCTGTGTCCCAGTCCTGCACCAACATCCAGGGCGCCCACCCCCACTCCCTGGTGGAATTGTTACGGTATGGGACGCGCCTTCTGGGAGGGGGGAGTAATGTCAGACTCTGTTCCTTGTCTTGTGTGTGTTTTGCTCCCCATGTGCCTTCCTTGCCCTTATTTGGTCCTTCCTGTTTCCTGTTCCCATTATGTTCCCTGATTAGTTCCATTAGTTCCAGCTGTGTTATTAATTATCTTCATTTGCTCCTGTGTATTTAGAGTGTTCCTGGTTCTTAGTTCTTCGTCTGGTATTGTGAATGTCTGTTTATGTCTTCCTCATCTGCTACGTGTGTTTTCCTGGTTCCCTGGTTATTCGGAAACTACTATGTAATGAGCAATGTATTGAATTTTAAGACACAATAAAGTACCAAAATTAGTAATAAAAAAGTGAAATAAACGAACAAACAAATAACAAAAAACTGTATATAAAGTGTTTATTTGAATGAATATATACAGTATATATATATATATATATATATATAATGCTGTTTTAAGTTCTATGAATTAAATTTTTTAATTTTTTTAATTATTAAAATGGTGTGACTGCTGTTAATGCGTTTAATCAAATGCATTTTAAATTGTAAGAAGCAATAAATTTAACTGTTGTTAATGAAGTAATTGGTGTTCACACATGCACAAAGCCCCTCTCAGTAAATAAAGTACATTTACTGAGTATTATTTATGAATTTCACCAAAATGGGACATGCAACAAAAGTACAGTGATTTGCAAGCTGGATTTGAACTTGACAAAAAGAAAAAAAAAGAAAAGAAAATAAAGCAGATTGTGAAAACAGATTGTGGTTCTCTTTGGTGTCACCTATAAGCCATCAAAAATCTCTGAAATGTCTGAATTCTGACTATGAGAGAGACATTTGGTTAGGCACATTTGGATAAAAGGCACAATACTGATCCAAACGGTAATGCAAGACTGTAAAGACTGCGGATCCAATGAACTGAGTGAAGAGTCACGACCCCTGAGAATGCCCAGTGTGTGACACTGACACCAAGAACTGACACGCTCCAAAACAATGAACAACATTTCAGTGTCCCTCTCTCACACATACTCACTAATCTGCTGGTGATAGATGACACATTGCTATCAACACTCTGTGTCTGTGAAACAGTGGGGGTCATGGTTAGAGGAGTCACCTTACCCTGTTTCACCGGCCCACACACTTTCATTAAGACATGCTTTCCCTACATGTCCCAAAGCCAGTTCAAACTATGGGTGCATTATATGCTAAGCTAATACTGTTGGGACAAATGACAGTAAATGTCCTTGAGCAATGGCAACACCACTCAGTGGGATAATCGCCAGAGAACATGTGGACGGGCATGTGAGGAAAGGGCATATGGATCCATGGGCAATTACTATAGCAGATCTTCTGAAGAAATAATGGAATATGTCAGAAACATCAGAGATTTTGCACTAAAATGAGGGGTTATTAATTTGGTGGGGTTTGAAACAATATGATGACAGAACTAAATTTTTTTGTGAACAATCCCTATAAAGGTAGCCATTGACGGTAGCCATTGACTTCTATTGTGTGGAAAATAATTTTATGGAAGTCAATGGCTACCGTCAATTGTTTGGTTACTGACATTCTTAAAAACATATCTTGTGTTCAACAGAAGAAAGAAACTTATACAGAAGTGGAAAGTGTGTAAACGATGATATAACTTAATTTTTTTGGGTGAACTATCCCTTTATGTCTCTAATGGTTCTGTATAGGTTTTGACAGGACATCAGACAAACTTTCCCATGGCTGCCCTTACCAAAAAGTAGTATACTTCAAGTTTATTTTAGTAAGTATACTTAAGTAAAGTTCAAGTATATTTTAAAGTATACTTTATGTAGTAAGTATACAAATATCAGTGTACTAGTAGTATACTTGTAAGTGTACTATTTCAATACTCATTGGGACTAAATTGGCCCACTTTCTAATATATAAAAGTATACTTTTAAGTATAACAGTAGTAAACTTTGAGTACACAACTAGTTTACATCAAAATGTTTAGTTTGTACTGCAAGTATACTAATAGCACACTTGAATAAACTTCTTTTTCATAAGGGCGTGTGAGAATGTGAGCTCACCCTACAAAAATCAAACTCCCTTTGGAGTCTCTCTTATCGATTCGCTGCTATCTGATGTGAGAATTGAGCTGGGCTGCCAATCAATGACAGGATCAGAGCAATAATACCAATGAAACATGATCCACCATCCGGAGAGAGACCACGCAGAGAAAGCTTATTCCATATCACATACTTATTTATAATCACTAGATATTCGCATTTTATGATCCCTTTCACTGAACATTTACATTGCATTTTACCTTACATTAAATCAAATGACACTTACTGAACATTATGTCACAAACACGATTCTTGCCCATGCAAAACTTGCTGCATCAGTGCTGGGTGGTCACCAGGGTGTTGCTATGCAGTTGCCAAGGTCTTCTAATAGGTTTTTGTCTAAAATATTTGCTATTGCTAGGTGTTTATCGGGGTATTTTGGGTGGTTGCCAGGGTGTTGCTAAGTGTTCGGGTATTTTGAATTATTTCTAGGGCATTGCTAAGTGTTGAATAGGATGTTCTGTGTGGTTCCTCATGCATTCCTAACTGTTGGTTATGGTATTTTGGGTGGTTGCTAGGCTGTTGCCTAGTGTTAGGGTATTTTTAATGATTGCTAGGACATAGCTAAGTGTTTGTTAGGGTATTGTAGAAGGTTGCCAGGGTGTTGTTAAGTGTGCGTGTGGTTGCTGTTTTTTTTGCTATAGGGTAATTTAAATGCAAAGTGTTTATTTGGGTATTGTATGTGGTTGCTAGGATGTTGCTAAGTGTTCGGGTATTTTGAATACTTGCTTGGGCATTGCTAAGTGTTGAACAGGATGTTCTGTGTGGTTCCTAAGGCATTCCTAACTGTTGGTTATGGTATTTTGAGTGGTTGCTAGGGTGTTGCTAAGTGTAATGGTCTTTTGAATGATTGCTAGGGCATTGCTAAGTGTTTATTAGGGTATTGTGGGCGGTTGCCAGGGCATTACGTTGGTTAGGGTATGTTGCTAAGTGGTGTTTAGAAATGAGTCACACACTGAAGTTTAATATTTATGGTTAAGGATGTGAATAAACTGCTAACCACAAGTATGTGCACTTATGTCAGCTGCCTTAGTAAGCACTATGAATTCAGTGTCTTGTTTGGGGGTCTGATGTACAATCAGGTACTGCATTGTACAATGGTCAGTGAAATGCATCTCAAACCTCTCATCCATCTTTCAGGCTATGCTGGTGCTCTACAACTGAAGATGATCAAAGGAAACCCCTCAGAGATCAGGACTAGCCTGTAATGTTTACAGAAGCCAGAGGAATAATGCATCACTGAGGGCTCATTAGGGTTCAACATGCTCCTGACCCAGATCAAAGAGTCAGCGTGTGGCTGTACTGGGCTGTTTACGATGTTCAGCTCTTTACAGCGGGAATAAGTCGAAGAAGTAGTCTCAAGAGGCATAAACACTCTGGCAGACACTAAAACGCACCTTTTTAATAACGACCAAACTCTTGCTGCAGCTTTTTGTACATCCCAGAATCCTCCTGGGAGTGCGGTCTGTCCCGTAAAGCAGCAAGCGGTAAGCGCTCATTAATTTAAGGCAGGCCTGTAAGTGCATTAAATAATTCACCTTCTACATTTCCCACTTCACATCCTTCCTTCTCCCTGACTCCTTTTTATTAGGCCATGTCATTCATTTGCTTTTCAGAGACAGCTGACCTCATCCTTTCTTTCTGTATAGTTTTTTTCTGCTTGTGAGCTTTTGGACCTTCATCAATTTTTGAGAGCTTTTTAAAGGTATTCAACCATACTGCAAGTCAGGGAAAGAGTGGGCTCTTCTAACATACATGAGCTGAGGTGAGCAGGGTATGTAAGGAGACGAGGATGACAGGAAAAGAAATGAAACAGGGGAAAGTATGGCCGAAACATACTATAAACTCACAAGTTAATGCAAACGCAAGCTCCATTTCATACATAATTGTGCTTTGAAATATTTCAGAGTGCAATTCCTAATGCAACGGAAGTTTGCATTACATTCTACAAACTGTCACAAATGATGCTATAGCAAAACTAGCACAAATGGTATTTTTATATGGTCAATTTTCTCTTTAAGGTGAGACAACGTTATGACAGATTTATAGAGAACGGATTTCGCATCGGGTTCAGCTGGCCATGTGAATTTGCCACTGACCAACAGACATATGTTTGGTTTGAAAGTTTTTTTGCACGAAAAATATTTGGCTAATGTGAACGTACCTTCAGTCAGAGTTAGTTAAACAGTTGATATTTTTATAACTAGTTACCTGAATAATACATGCAGTATGCTGGCACAGGCATGAAAGTAGCTGTATCGCCCCCTTGAGGACAGACTGAGGTTTGTAATTTGTATCGAAGCCTAAAATGTTCCCACCCACCTAAAATAAGAAATAAAGTGACGTGAACTCCAAAAAAAAAAAGTCACAGTTGTGAGAAATAAAGTCGCAATTAGGAGAAGATTCACAGTTAGCTATATTACTACACACACACACACACACACACACATATATATATATATATATATTGGCTCCATTAGCAATATTAGCTGTCCTCAAAAATGACTCGAAATGTGATAAGGAATAACAAAAAACACTGATTTTTCACAATCTATCATTTATTGACATCATAAAACAGCATTTCCAGTTGCGTTTGGCCCTGTGATTGACACTGCCAAGACTTCAAATACACACGTAATCTTCCTCTTCTCTCTTGTACATGACTGAATTCTCTTTGACCGTTATGAAGAGAGTTTGCATTTCAGAGTTTAACGTGTCCATCTGTAACAGTCACACACCACACACACACGGAATACATGTATGTCCTCACTCGTCTAACATACGGCCACTGGGACACAGATAAATAAACATCTAACACGTCTCTGATAAATCAACAATATAAATCTTGACCTCTGAATCATGATAAATGTGGAAAAATAAACCAACAAACAAAACAAAATGTCCAAAACTAGATTTATCTTCTCTTTTAATGAGAATCAAGATAAAATATTTGCTTTTAGAATAGTTGTACTTTTGGCATCCATTCCATTTGCTCTAGGCCATACATTTGTACATACAGTCTATAAACAATACAGTGTTTGATCAAAGGGGGATGTAATGTTTCTCTAGGAGTCATAACATGGGTGACAACACCTGCCCTCAGGAACAACCGTATGGAAACACAACCTTTATTACGTGTGTTTGTGTAACAGGGATCCACTGTAACACTGTGTCATGTATTCCATTCAAAATAAACACACGCGCACACACCACATAGGAAGGGATATCCTGGATATCAGCACATACAAAGGACACACACACTCTGACTGTCCATTAACACACAGCACATGTACACACACTTTTGACTGTCTCTGAGACAGAGTTATTACTGGTTTATACGACATACAGCTACTAGAATCTCAAGATTGTATGTTTCGGGAAGCACTGTGGTTTGAAGAAACCGCTGCGTCAATCACCTGGTTCAGCTTGAAAAGGTTTCCCATTGGTCCACTTGTACTGTGGTATGTAACTAACCAATGAGAGTGTTGGAAGGAGTGGGGTTTTTAGGGTGGGCGGCACCTCTACGATGTACAGAAGCCGGTGGAGATTCTAGCAGACAAAGAAGGAAGGAATAGGAAGGAAAAAAACTATGAGAGTGAAGCAGTGTGGAAAAGTTCACACTGATAACCGTGTCGAGTTTTTCAGCAGATCCACGTCTGAGAACCGGTAAACAGGTTGGAGGGGGTGGGAAAGGCATTCCAGGACAGAAGAAGAGTTTTGGAGTTTTTGGGCGTTTATGTGTGTGTTTAAGGGCTGTGGTTCATGCATGACTCTCAGACCGAGGTTGTGCCGGTGGTGAGTGTTCGGAGTGTCTCAGAGGGTGCGGGGAATGATGGTGAAAGGTAAGATGGGACAGCTGGCCTCCAGCTCCAGGGCAGTGAGGAAGCATTCGGTCGCAGCGGCGTCATTGCCTTGCGCTTGCAGTTTACAATGGGGGTAAGCGGGTGTTGGATGTCAACAGTTCAGAAGACGTGAAATAAAGTGCGTGCATCCGTAATAAAACGTCCCTCACACTGCTCCGGCGGGTGAATAAAGGCCTCCTGTAGCGAATAATAAACACTTTTCTCTCACTTCCGCTGACTGTCATACACGGAAGACGCTCCGGCAGATGACGTAAATGCAGGAGCAAAGGAAACAAAGTTTCACTTTAGCAAAGGAAAACCAGTGTCCTCTTGGCTTATATCGAAATCCTCCGACATTTTTCTTTACAAATCCTCGTTTTGTGCTTCTAATTCGTGAATGGCGTTTTGTTTTGTCTCTGCGTTCGTCACTTATCACACAACGCCGACGTCTTACGTCATCCTCCGGAACGGTTTCCGCATATGACAGTCAGCGGAAGTGAGAAAAAAGTGTTTATTACATTTTAAATATGGATATTTATCTTACAAAAACGCATGAATTCGCTACAGAAGGCCCACTTACCCCCATTGAAAGGCTTGGAGAGGCCAGGACAATTTTTAATATAACTCCGATTGAATTCGTCTGAAAGAAAAAAGTCACATACACATAGGATGCTTTGAGGGTGAGTAAAACACAGGCTAATTTAAATTTTTGGGTGAACTAACCCTTTAACATATTCTTTATAGTACACAGTTAAAAAATGAGCCAACGTCAAACAAAGGGTTAATGTAGTTTAAGCAGCTCTGAGAGTTCAGATGCCGTCCACTGTCCTACTCTTAGAACAGCGTCAGACACATAAACAGACATGCACATACACACACATACACACACACACACACACACACACACACAAAAGAAGGTCAGAGAGAGAGAGAGATATGACAGAGACAAGGGCAATACTTCCTCCTGCTGCTGTCTACTACAGGGGAGTTCCTTTATAAGACATGACATTTCTGCTTACTATTAAGGCACACAGCCGAAGACAGCAGCACACACACACACACACTTCCTCTGACAAGTCTCCACATCCTGGACTCATTGTCTGCTAAATACTAACACGGGATGAGACCTTGCCTCTCTCCTCCATCTCAGTGTGGCGATCCCACAAACACACAACCAAATGTTCCCACAAGAAGAGTAAAACCTGAAATCAACTGCATTGTGGGGAGCAACAAACAAAATAAAAATGTAAAACTGCAAAAGGGTTTCAGTTAGTGGATAAAAAGCATGTGCTCACCAGTCTCTGCATGGTTTTGACGTGGGTGGGGCTGATGGACAGCGCCTCCTCGTACCAGCGCTTGGCCTCGTCCACGTTCCCCCGCAGCTCCGCCACCTGACCCTTCATAAACAACACGTTATGGGACATGGGGAACAGGTTGGCTGCTTCCTGTGTACACGCTGTTGCCTCCGCCGCCTTTCCCATTCCAATATACACCTCCGCTGTGGAAAGACAGAGAAAGAGAAAACAGTGAAAGAAGCATTGTTGTGGTGACTGATCGTTGAGTTTATTTCTCACCTGGATTCACACAGGAAATGTGATTCTCAGATAGGCTGTCAGCTACATCATCAGCCTCAACCGTTTCATAGATCACAAACAGTGATGAGACAGAGAGACGGATGGGAGATTAACGTTGGAGGGGTGTCCTCCCTCTTAAGCCAACAAACTCCACGGAAAGTGACTATTAAGCACGTTTACTCTTTCTCACCCTGCCAAGTCCTGCTAAGGTTCCCTTACTTGGCTCAGAGACAGTCAAGCTGGTTAAAGAATAATTAGTCTTAGTAAGAGTTGTAATAATTAGTCTTAGTAGAGTTGATGGTTTTATTCTGAGATAACAAATGAAAGGATTTTCATTTGGCAAATGCTTTTTCTATTTTAGTATCCCAATTTTGCTCAGTTTTAGTATCATTTATATACCATTATAGTGTTTATTAATATTTTGTCTATTTTTTAAATTCTCATTTCATTTAAATTTTAGTTTAACCTTTTTTTGTATGTGCTTATTTATTTTTATTAGTTGTTGCTTTTAAATATTTCTATTTAGCTTAAATTTATTTTTTTTATTTCAGTTTATAGTTTTAGTAATTTTAGTACTTCAACTTTATCTTCTATTGCAGTTAAAGGCAGAGTAAGGGATTTCTGGTAGCCAATGTTGATATTTGAAATCCCCAAAACAAACACGCCCCTACTTCACTTTTATTTTAGTTTATTTCTAATTTCAATCATTTCTAACATTTCAAAGTTTTTCATCTAATATTTACATATTACTTCAGGTTTTTATTTTAATTAACAAAATGTTTCATAGTTTTATTATTAGTTAATAACAACATTTGTTACTGAACGAATCAGCCATTTTGAACAAATCGTTTGAATGAATAATTCAGTGACTCATTCATTAAGATTGGAAGTTTAAGTTTCATATTTAAAGTATCATTTCCTTTTCAAAATCATTTAACATTTAAATATTCAACATTGTATTTTAACACATTACTGTCATTTTATTATTTCTGCAATTGTAATTACAGTGTAAATGCATTCAGGCCACCTCTGAACTGCATTAAACAGTTATTGTAAATACAAGATGCAGCTTCTGTGCCGCATTGGCAAAGCACAGATGACTTTTGTTGATCCTGGTTTAATTTGATTGCTAAAAGCCCTATGATGCCTTATTTTTCTAATTAAATGTATTCTTTAAAATGTAAGAATTTGACATAAAAGACACAAAAATTGCCCTTATAAAGATAAAAATACCCCTGGAAATCAATTTAAGGGGGCAAATATTGGCTCTTAATGAAAAAGATCATCCTAAACCAGCCATGGTACCAGCAGAAAAACACTTGCACACCCCTAATTACAGTGCATTCATGCTTTTCTATCAGTACTTATGTGGCCTGGGAATCAAACCCATGACTTTGGAGCTGCTTGCATCAACTCCATGAAGATGCAGAACTTTCCTAAACTTCAATGCATTTAATTCAGTCATAAGTAAGCACAATTGCTTGTCTATTCATAAATGCTGATTGTAGACAAAGCAAAAGCTTCCAGATGGGTAATTTGATCCTGCTGGATTTGGTTTTTCCTAATGTATTTGCTTGGACAAAGGAAGCTATTAATAACAACTTGGGTTCCCAAAGCAGCGAGGAATAAGCTGTCTATATTTAAACATGGTGTTCTATTACAGTTTGTTTAGAACTTAAGCTATATTTTATTGCCATTTATTAAACCCGGACCATTTACAATGTACAGTGGGTATAGAAAAAAATCACCCCCTTTAAAATAATCACATTTTGTTGCTTTGCAGCCTAAAATGAAGATGGACACTGTTTTTGTTTCATCTAGTTGTATTTACTCAGTGCAACTTATAACATCTAAGTGAAAGATATAACACCAACATGTCAGAAAACAAAACAAAACAGAATCACTGATTTATAAAAAGGATCACCCCCCTCCTAAAAATGACTTGTAAACTCAATCAGGTGTAGCTAATCACCTTCTCAATGGCACACAAAGCCATTTGACTTTCAACTGTGATCATTTTGATTAGCTCACCATGAAAAGAGCTTTCCTGGAGCATTTCAGTCCTTGGTAGTGCAACTGAAGCAAACAATCAACTATGGGTGGCAAGGCACTGTCAAAGATCTCCGGGATAAAGTTGTGGACAAGCACAAGTCAGGAGATGGATACAAAAAAAATTCAAA
>NW_015626361.1:1072815-1088497 GCF_001515625.1 Sinocyclocheilus rhinocerous
AATTTTTTTTCTGAAATGTTGGTGTTATATCTTTCACTTGGATGTTATAATTTGTAAATACAGATGGATAAAACAAAAACTGTGTCCGTCTTCATTTCAGGCTGCAAAGCAACAAAATGTGATTATTATAATAGGGGGTGATTCTTTTCTATACCCACTGTAGATATCGAATGCGGGCTTGACTTATGTTACAAGTATGCAAATTAGGGCTATGGGTGAGGTTTATACCTGCATGCAGCCAGATCTGGGCAAGGGTCATCCAAGGGTGGAGGGGTCCCTGTTTCGGAGCGCTGCTCTGAAGGGAAGAGGCCACCTCAGACAGTGCCTGTTCCACCCGTGACGCTGCTATGGAGGTGGCGTGGATGGAACCTGCAGTGGAAATAGAGTGCAGTGGAAATAGAAGCCTCTCTACAAACAACCACAACACTCCAGACATTACCAGTCAGGCCTCTCAGTGAAAACTCTGATCTAGAATATTGTTTATATACACGTGAAGGCCAAACAGCTTGATCACAGCTCATCCCTGTTCTCAACAGTGCTATTATTGTTAATTAAAAGTAATATTAAAATCAAAACTATTAAAAATTATTATTTGAATTAAAGCTATAATAAAATTAAATATAAATATTTGATGAAAAATTGTAAAGAATTACTGTTGACTTGGCAACAAAGTAAAATAAAATGCTAAAATGACTAAAACAGAAACTGAAATAAAAATAAATTAAAGTTAAAAAAATTAAAACTGAAAATACAAAAAAGAAAAGAAAAAAAAGGCTAATTCAAAATATTATTAAACACTTGTTCTTATATATTTAACATATAAGTGTTCAAGTTTGAAAATGTCTTGATTTGAAAATTTCTTGATCTGTAACTGTTTTTCTATTCTAATGTTCAAGATTTAAAAACAAATGAACACTAGTCATTTCTAAACTCTAGGCAAGTTAGAGTGAGGTAATTTTAGGAAACACAGGGGTGAAGAAACACCATGACAAAGATTCAGAGATCCAACAATCTGTAGTCAACTCTCAGAATTTCCAAAACGTGGACAAAATTTTAACAAGCACACTTGCACACACCACTTAAACACAAACAGCATAAAATTATTAACAGTGAAAAAATGAAGCTCTGCACATTTGCAGCTACTTTCCACAAATTTACCAAATCTTGCATTTTAAAAGTGCTGGCTGTAAAATGTAAACCAAATTTCATGAGGCTGTTTTCTCCTGTCCGCTTGGCTTGAAATAGAGTGCTTTCAATTAAATGGATTATTCACCCAAAATTACATTCTGGTTCTCATATACAATCATTTGAAATCTGAAAGTATCATCAAATGATTCACTAAAAGATCAGACTTAAAGGGGTCATATGATGCTATTTAAATTTTTCCTTTCTCTTTCATTCACAAACTGAATATTCATAATTTTCAGTGAATAACAACTCTATTTAGGTCTGTTCCTCACACATATATATTGTAAGTAGGGCTGTCAAATTGATTAATCGCATCCAAAATAAATGTTTGTGTTTGCATGATATGTGTGTTTACTGCGTATATTTATATGTATACCTAAATACACACACATACATGTATAGATTTAAGAAATATTTATATGTATATATCTATTCATATGTATATATGATTTATATTATATATAACTATAAATATACAGTATATTACATATATTTCTTAAATATATACATGTATGTGTGTGTGTTTATATATACATTCACGCACAGTACACACACATACATAACGTAAACACAAACTTCTATTTTGGATGCGATAAATCGTGATTAATCGATCTGAATTGAAACCCTAATTGTAAGCCATCTAAATACAGTCCATAAATCAAATGGACCACTTTTATGATATTTTTTTATAGATTTTTGCATCAATTTGAAGCTTCAGTGCTCCAATTTCTATTTTTTATAACTGCATTCAATAAGCGATTTGTACAATCTTCAAAATGTCTACTTTTGTGTTCCACCGTTCAAAACTTTGAGGTCGGTAAATCAAAAATACTATAAAAACAGTAATATTGTGAAATATTATTACCATATAAAGTAAGTTTTCTATTTGAATACATTTTAAAATGTAATTTATTCCTATGATGACAATGCTGAATTTTCAGCAGCCAGCAGCAAATGACCTTTAGTTCTGGGTGAGCAGTTTTACCAATAAATTACAGATTTGGCCTCAGTTCCTTTTCAATTTGCCAGATTCAGGAGATGAACTGAAGACACCACATTAGTTTCCTGAACTGAAATGAAAAATTGCCCCCTGCAGTTCAGCGATCACAGATTCCCTATTTGTCTGGACGTGCGGCTGCCCAGCAGAGCTGTGGTCAGGGCATCAGTGTGGTCATTAAAGTCTCTGTCGGGGTTCAGAGGAACATATTAGGATCCTCAAGAGTCTCTATGAGTCACTGGCTGGATTTTATCGACCAGACCAGTGGGACATAAAACACATTCGGACTGAAATCGATCCCTGTACATCTCAGTTTCTTTCTCTTTAGCAATGAGCCTGTTGAGTCAAATCCATAGCTGCTGCTCCTATGTTTAGCGTTTCTATGGCGACGGTGGACAAAGTCATGGATCAATGGACCAAACACTGAGAATCTGACCCTATGTGTACTGAGTTTAAAAGGCTTCCAGGGGACCTCTTCATGAATGTCCTATACCACAGCCTTTAAAAACTCACAGAGGCCACAAGAATGAACAAATTTAAACTGTGAAACAGAACATTTATGGCTGTTCTAGGTAATACAAATATAACAGTATATAAGTTAATCCAAAAATTTGGCCATGTTTCTTATTCTCATGTTGTTCCAAACCTTAATGACTCTTGTTCTCATTTTAATCGCACTTTCTGACACAACATGTTGTCAAATGCATTAATATACTACCGTTCAAAAGTTTGGGGGCAGTAAGATTTATGCTCTTTTGAAAGAAATTAACACTTTTATTCAGCAATGATGCATCAAACGTGAGAATAAATACATTTTAATGTTACAAACAATTTCTATTTCAAATAAATGCTGTTCTTTTAAACGTTTAATTATTACTTTAAATTATATTAATACTTCACAATATGATTGTTTTTACTGTATTTTGATCAAATGAATGCTGCCTTGTTGTATCAAAAGAGTCTTCTTTAAAAAACATTTAAAAAATCTTACCGACCCCAAACCTTTGAATGTTAATGAATATATGTACAGTAAATGAAATTTGAAAGCTACGCTGGAGGGATAACTCAAATTCCATCATGTGACTTCAGGAGACTTTTGAATTAAGCTCAAAAGTCAAACAGATTACTTCTATGGTGCTGTTATAATGGTGCTGTTTTGTCATTTGGGAACTTGACAACATCTGCATTTTCACTGTGTGGAAGAGCAGCTTGGACATTGTGCTCAATTTCTCAATTTGTGTTTTACACAAAAAAACAAAGTCAAACAGATTGGAACAGCATTTGCAAAAGATCCAAAATTCCGTAAGGCTCTATTTTAAAAATTCTTATACTTGACTGTGTCAAGCACATTACAAACTACTGAAGTAGGTTAACAGCTTCACATCTCTCTTAAGCACATGCGTGTACACACGCAAACTCAAACACCCCATGATGCATTAGACCAGCCTGCAGAAAGAGCGTGACCATAGAGCTCCATGCTAGGAGTGGGAAAGCATCATCACACACATACATAAGAAGCAAATATGTTTTTAAAGAGACAGTACTTTCTTCACAAGAACCTGCTGTAAATATAGAGAAAGTCTTTGGTTTGTAATGCATCCCCCGTTTTGGCATTCCTAGAAGCCTGCGATAACCTGTACACAGCATATGACATTGTTTTTTTCTGCAAGCAGGCACATTTAAATTCATAATCATTTAACATTATTAACTTATTTGTAAAATACAGGGGACATAATTTCCCAGTTACTTTCCAGTGAATTAGGCTAAAAGGTTATTTAACTCCTTAATACAATACAATATTTTTAGTGTTCTCTAGCAATTTGAATCAATTTTTCAAGTCCCCAAAAACAATTAATTCCATTCCAACTCCAAAAGCAGTTTTTAGCTTTGATTTTTACAAGCTATGACTGTTTCCAGATACTGTGTCTTAATTGGCCGTAAATGAGCACCTCTCAGCACGATCATGACACCCGCAATCCCGTCCTCTTAAACGTTTTATCGCTCTGTTAACAGAGCCTGGACTTTAGAAACAGCTGCTAAATGTGAGACACTAAAGAAAATTAGAGCTTGTGATCCACGGTCAAGAGACCTGGGTGCTGTTCCATCAGATACCACACACCCAATTTATATCAAGTGACCTTAATGACAAATAATCAATATTTAAATAACTTTTAAAATAATTACAGTGCTTGACTTCACTCAGGTTTCAAATAAAATGAAACAATAATCTTAAACTGGGATTAAACTGTGGACTGTCAGATGGAATTAAAAGAGCTTAAGTCTAATTTTGGATCAATAGTTAAAAAATTAGAGCACATTTTAGACAAGGTCATTGCTCTCCCGAGGCACCAAATTATTTAGATTAATTTTTAATCACAGAACACTTTTATAGGTCTTTTGTGATAACAAGAGACAGGTAGTGTGTATATTTACATATACAATATACCATTTAAGAGTTTGGGGTCAAGATTTTATTTTATTTTTATTAAAGAAATTTTTTTTTGTCCAGCATGGATTCATTAAATTCATCAAAAGTGACAAAGTAGTGTAAATGGGGGAAAAAAAGGTAAATCATTTTAAATATCTATGCAGGATTAAAGTGTTATTCATGTCTGTAGCATAGACACTGCACAAGCTGTTTCGGAGTATAATAAAGCGCTGTTTATAATACTAATCCTAATAATGATCAAAAGTAATAGAGATACTTGCCATACCATTAATAATAATAACAAGTATAATAATTATAACTAAGTGTACCATTAAAACTAATAAGTCAGAATCCAAACAGAGCTAAACGTACCCATAAATATTTGGCTTTAAGTAGCGGTATGCGTTACACCCTGTTTGAAAGGCCTGGAGGAACAATACTGTCTCTTTAATTATCAAGAACTGAGGCCAAATGAGTGCATTTACGTCTCTCTTTAGCACAAAGAGGCCTGGGACACAAAACGCCAGGAGAGGACACACAATAAGGGGGTAAAACAAAAGGTAAGAGGCAACGCGTTCATTGAACACATTATGCCGGAGTGTGTTGGAGTGTCTTAACAGACACTCTGCTAAGGGGGAGAAGGCCAGCGAGGCAATGAAGCAGGTGTGTGTGTGCGTGTGTGTGTGTATAGAGGCAGAGTAGTAACAGCAAGACTACTTACAAACCCCAATAAAAGAGTCAAAACCATGAAAGAAAGCATCTGGAAGGTTGCCTTGGAAACCAAAAAGAACAACAAAAAGGGGGCAATTACTCATAAAAAATTAGAACCAAAACAACAACAACAACAACCACCACAACAGAAAGTTTACAAAAACAGAAATATAATACAAAAAACTAATTGATTTTGTCTGACTTTCTGTAAAGCCCCGTTCACACCAAGAACGATAACTATAAAGATAACGATATTAGCGGCCACACCAGCGAACGATATCGTCTGTTTATTCTAAGCGCACGCTCGTCTGCCGCTTTAAATTCTCGAGCTCGTTACAGCAGGATTGAATCTGATTGGCTGTCAATATTTTTATCGTTCATCAGCTGGAAAAAAATCTTTCTGAAAGTGATTCCAACGATATCGTTTATCTGTGCCTTTATCGTTATAGTTGTGGTGTGGACTCTGCTATTCTTTAATATTGAGAACGATTTTTAGAACTATATCTTTATCGTTATCGTCCTTGGTGTGAATGGGCCTTAATACCACAAACCAAAGTGTCATGAGTCCTCCTGAGCAGGTAATGGCCCTTTAAACCCTGTATCTGTGATTCTCACGCTCTGCGAACACAGGTGGCAGGTGCACAGGTGCGTGACACTGTAAGTGTGTAAATGCAATGGTTTGGATGCGCAAACACTGCACAGGGAGTAACAGCAGAGATTGTGAATCACACGCACAGCATTATAGAAGACAGACCAAGAAAAAGACAGACCCTGTTTACACCTAGTATTATGGAAATATCTGTCTCGGGAGGTCTGATCATTAAGGTTAAATTGGAGTACAAAACCAAGAATTTTGTGATCCCATTTGTAGTGGAAGCATTAATGTATCTTGATGTGTCTCAGAGTTACACTCTATGTGTGGCGGCACTTCCCCTGGGGGAAATATATATGTATATAATGTAAATATAAAACAGCAGACGGGCTTATTGAAAGTACAAATTCATTCTCTGCCAGCAGGAGGCGCTTTAGGAGCGGCAGAAATAGCGGTTTCCCCGGTAACGGCTGCTGCGCTCATGAACCCTACTTTATCAGGCATTATAGGAAAGATTAAATGAAAATGATATCAAAACTTTTCGGTTCCCTTCAAAAAATATACATTTATATAAATACACCCGTGCGCGTTTTGATTTTGAAACGTACAGTGCTCAAGTTTATTCTACGAAGTCAAAGCCTTTTGGAAAATCTATTTGTGGCGGTGTGGTGGGCTGCCACAAATAAATCAATGTATGGGAAACCCTGCAATAGGGAAGGACTGCCTACTCACCTGTCAGTCATACATTGGGCTACAACATTTAAACTTTGCTGGTTCACTTTGACTATAAAATAACCACTTATTGGCAGTTATGTCTGACTCCACTGTCTATTTTTCCAGTTTATTTGACTTTAACTGAAACAGTAAGTGATGTACAGTACTGTTAAAAAAATATGGGGTTGATTATGAGGCTATGAGTTTTTGAAAGAAGCCTTATATGCTCACCAAGGATGAACTTATTGGATCAAAAATACAGTAAAAACGTCAATATTGTGAAATACTATTACAATTTAAAACAGTTTTCTATTTATTCCTGTGATGGCAAAGTCACATTTTAAGCAGTCGTTACTCCAGTCTTCAGTGTCATATGAATCTTCGGAAATCTTTCTAATTTGATGATTTGGTGCTCAAGAAACATTTCTTTTTATTATCAATCTTGAATATGGCTGTGCTGCCTTAATATTTTTTGGAAACGGTGCTATATTTTTTCAGAGTCCTTTGATGAATAGAAAGTTGAAAATATTTGAAATAGAAATCTTTTGTAACATTATAAATGTCTTTACTGCCACTTTTGAGCAATTTAATGCATCCTTGCTGAATAAAAGAATTCAATCCTTAAAAAAAAAAAAACTCTTACCAAACCCACTGAATGGTAGTGTATACCGTCACAAAACCAGAAACTCTCCCATCAAAATCTGATCAGAAAATGCATGTAAATATATGCATTTACATGTACAGACATAAACAGCAATCTGACAGCTATTGCCTGAGACAGATGTTTATACATAATGTAAACAGGGCCAGAGGGAGAATGTATCTTAGATGAAGAGAAAGGTGACAAAACTGCAGTATGAGTGAGTTTGAGTAACACAGGAAATCTGTAGATGAACTCTCTCTCTCTCTCTCTCTGAAGATACGAGTGTGGATATGATCCCAGGTCTTAAACGGCTGATAGCAAGTGTCACTGCTTCTCTGTCTTTCGTTTCCCCACGAGCCTCTCAGTGGAGATTAAGTGCTTAGCGTCAGTCTCACGGGCCACTGGATCCCTGAACCCACACCATCACATCATCCTGCCAGCGGCATTTACAGTCTTATAACAGCCCTGTACTCAATTAATGGCCTTTTACAGCTGATATAAGCCATAACTTGACACACCATAAAAGTAGAGCGAGCTACATCTAACTCTTGAAACAAAAGTACATGGACTCAATCGCTTATTCACATAATTTGTGCATTTAAGATTTTTTTCTTCACTATACTTCAAACTAGAAAAAAAAGTGTAAATATGGCCTGAAAATTGGTGGGAAAATTGCTTCTTGGGCAGGTTAAAATCACCACATTACAAATCCATTAGTGCCTGAAGGTCTTTAGAGGCCATGGTCTTCAAAATGAGGCCTTAAAACCCAAACACAGCTTCAGTACCAATCCAAACTACAGCAGCAAACAAGTCACCAAACACTTAACCAAATCCCAATTGAATTGGGCTGGTAGGTGGGGTTATGCAGGCAGAGCAGTGCAGTTAGGGGCAGGGGATTGGTTAGTGAGAGGAGACTCATGCCAGGCTATTGGCCGAAAAACACACACAAGGTGCACAGTGAATTACTGGCGGAGGAGAAGCGTCGGCGGGGGGCGTGGTCACAGAAAGCATGGCTGCTGCGCCTCTGGGTGGATTCGGCCTTGGGTGGAGGTGAAGAATAGAAGGATGAAAGAGGAAAAAGAGGAGATACAGGTTCTGACCCCGAGATGGAGGAAGAGGCATGAGAGGCTAGGAATAATAAATGAGAAAGTGAAAAGGATGTGATAATAAAAAAAAATTAATGATAAATTATTTGGGCAAACACAGAATATTGAGGAAAAAAAAGAATATTAAAATCAATCCCAGTGAATACAGAATGAAAAAGACATTAAATAATTAGGGCTGTCATAGGGAAGTGTTAATTTAACATGAATCTGAACTATATTAAACAATGTTAAAAACAATGCATTTTTAAGTTCTGACCTGTATGTAAATTCTGTAAATTTAAATTAAATTAAAATTACAAAGTAAATAAAAATTTTAATTGATTGACAGGCATTAAAATATGGAAAATGTAAATAAATAAATAAATAAATAATTAAAAAATAAAATAAATAAATAACCAGAACTGAACAGCTGGAACAGAAAGATAAGTTTGTAAAGAAAATAATTAAATTAAAATTAAATTAAATTAAATTAAATTAAATTACAAAGTAAATACAAATTTTAATTGATTGACAGCCATAAAAATTATGGAAAATGTAAATAATTAAATAAATTAAAAAAAAAAAAAAAAAAAAAAAAAACCAGAACTGAACAGAAAGATAAGGTTGTAAAGAAAATGGATAACTGCTGAATCACAGAGGCAAGATGACATGTTTACTGTCTGCATACACAGCACAGAAACCCTCCACCATCACTGCTGTGCAAACACAGCAAATAAACACCTGCACTCATCTCAGCCCTCTTTATCTAATTACTCTACTCACTGCACAAGATACTGGGAAAATTCATGTAAATTTAGCTGAAACCGAAATGAGTCAAAGCAGTTTTTCACATGAAGTACTGAATAAAGGCCTATTGTTCTTTTAGGAATTAAAGGGGTTAAACCACAATTTTTTCTTGTGTTGAGGAATTATAGCATCCATCCTATTTCCTTCTAATCACCTTACCATGACTTGGCAGGCCAAGTTGCTTAACACTAAACAGTGTTTTGACGTCAGAAACCCTATTTTTTGCAACTTAGTTTCAACTAAATTACTTTTTGGACAAAAAAAAAAAACAAGCTCTGAAGTATAAATACAGTATGTTTGCATAGAACTTCAAAAATAAAAATAGAAGAATATTTTCATGATATGACCCTTCTACAAGGATTACAGCTTTAGAAATTCAAAAAATAAAAGTATATTACAAAATGTATTAACCCATCATCTCATTAGGCCATTCATCCTAAATCTAAATCTGTGTTTGAGAGAGAAAGAGAAAGACATAATCAGGAAATACAGATAAAATGACAGCAAAGCTGATGTCTGTTGCCATGGTGATGCAAACTCACCAAAAAGGGTAGGGCAAAAAAGCTGTTACCACAATAACAATAGAGATACAGATATGTGGACATTAATTTGTGTGTGTGTGTGTGCATGTGCGCACTCACCTGTCTCTGGATCACTGAAGTCAGGTAGTGTCATGGCGTTCAGCTGGCGACGGTCAGCAACAGCTCTGTCTAACAGACTGCTCCCCCTCCCAGAATCACTATACACACAGAGAGAAGACGAGAAGCAAGAGGCAATTAAGATGATAAAATTAGAGAATGAGTCAAGCACTCAGACAGGAGACAGAGGATATCACGATACTTGCACATCAATACACACAGAATGATGAAACCCTCAGAAATTTCACTCAGCATCTCATGGCACAGTGCTTCTGCACACACAACCACAATGCTTCTGCAACACTATTCATCTTAAAAGGAGTATAAAAAGGGTGGTTGTCAGGACATTGTGGTTACTTGCATATTGTGAATGGCTGCTGGAGTGGTTGCTTATTGGTCCAAATCAAAAAGAGTCCAAACCCAAGTCTTGATGAAATGATTTACAGATATGCCTCGGATCGAGCTATTAATGTAAGTGTAACGAAATTTCCCCCATTTTATTGTTAACCAGGCAAAAAAAAAAAAAATCATGAATCCGATCACTTAGTAAAAGAACCATACATCTGTGGAGACTGTGGAGTTCACTCAGTGGCCAGAAGGCTGCTTGGTTTGACTACTGTGTGAGCTGTGCTTCATACATTGCTAAAAAAGACATTGACAAAAGGCATTTTTTTGCTCACAACATTATACTGAAATTTCACTAATGCATGATTTCTCCCATTCATATTTCTAGATGTGGTCTGTCTCTGTGTCCTCCTACTGTCTCTGGAATGCGCACAAAAACATCTGACAGTGTTGCAACTGTTTAGGGTTCGAGGACGACTTTGGTGGGGTTTAGGGAGGATGAGCACAAGAGGTCTTCTGACAAAGTAGAGCTACCCAGGGTTTGGACGGAGGGACTAGTTTGGTTACAGTGTCCAGGCACTAATTGGTCTCTGGTGGATTGTCACCAGGTACTGAGTTCAGGACAGTTTGACAGGAAAAGCTGGAGTATTCTGGCAGCGGGGGGCGGGTATTTCAGCCATTAGAATGAGAGAAAGCAAGACTGAATCATAGTATGCAGCAGTGGTATGAGCTGTGCTTTTATTTATTTGTGTAGTGAGCTCCTCACAGTCAGAGAGATATGCTGTGCTGTCTTATGTGTGATGGTGAGTGCCGACACTTGAGCTTCTAGCATTCATGCGTCAACAGCTGGAGTGTGTGTGTACCTGGGGTTGGTGAGGTTGTAACAGGACTTCCAAATCTGCAGCATGCGTTTGCAGGAGAGTAACGCCTCCTCTGGACCTCGACACAACGTCTCCAACTTCACCTTTGTGAATAATAGACTACACAGACAAAAAAAAGTGTTTATTATCCCTCTCTGTCCATCTGAATGTCTAATTAAGTATTTAATAAACAGAGAAAAGCGTTTATTGAACACAGATAGAGATAAATCAGTCTTAATCTCTTCTGCACGCCCTTTTAAATACAAAACTTTAAACCAAAGTCAAGCTGATTCGTCCCTTTCTGCTGGGATAACTTCAAATAAATCAACAGAGCATATCAATAGATTTCTCTCTATGGTACAATAAACTGAACAATGAGAGAAAAATAAACGTTCATGAATACTTTGTTCAACTGTACAGGTATATTGCATGTTGTTTGGTCTATTGTGAATGTATGATGTATTGTATATTGTGTATATGTGTTATGTATTCATGTTATATTGAATGTTGTGTTGTATATTGTGCATATGTGTTGTGAAATGTATCAATTCTGGTCGATACTGATAAGCCAATAATTATTTTGATGTTATGACCATTAACCCATAAATTGCTGATTTTACTTGTCTAAATACATTAAAAATTTAACACTAAAAATTCAAATCAACCATTTAAATGCTGCCAGCTACCTTTGTTTGGGGTCAGGAAGTTTTTTTTAAGAAATACTTTTATTCAGCAAGGATGCATTGAATTGATCAAAAGTGACCAGTGTTGGGGGTAACGCATTACAAGTAACGCGAGTTACGTAATCAGATTACTTTTTTCAAGTAACTATTAAAGTAACGCGTTACTTTTTCAAATAAGTACTTTTTTTTTTTTTCAATTTATTGATTGACAGCTCTCCTGTCCCCATGTTGAGAGAAATCAGAAGATGTTACTGTAGCTCTAAAATAAATATGAATATGCATTAATTCATCTCACTCACAAAAAAACAACAACACAGATTCAGTATTCCTCAAAATGAATAAAAAAAATGCAACTCAGAATATGACGCAAACCTGCAAGAATTAAATGTTAAACAACACAAATATCCTTTATGTATTTAATCCCATTCTATTAACCAATGTTTTTGCTTCTGATCTTTGATGATCCAGTTCAACCATACTAATGAGCAAAAATTACTCAAGACAAACATTTGTGTGTCTTTTTTTATTTTTTATTTCTGAAGTGTGTTGAAATTTCTTCTTCTGCATTCTACTGTACAGACGTAAATTTACATTTCCTTCAGCCTGAGGCTTATTCATTTCACTTTTGGTGTGAAAAGGCTTTTATATTTATATTTTATATTAACGCAAAAGTAATGTAACGCATTACTTTCCATAAAAAGTAACTAAGCAACGTAATTAGTTACTTTTTTATGGAGTAACGCAATATTGTAATGCATTACTTTTAAAAGTAACTTTCCCCAACACTGAAAGTGACAGTAAAGACATTTATAATGTTATAAAAGATTTCTATTTCAAATATGTACTGGTATTTTGAACTTTCTATTCATCAAAGAATCCTAAAAAAATTAATCACCGTTTCCACACAAAATGTTTAGCAGCACAATGTTTCTTGAGAAGCAAATCAGCATATTAGAATGATTTCTGAAGGATCATATGACACTGTAGACTGAAGTAATGGCCACGGAAAATTCAGCTTTGCCATCAGGAATAAATAAATTTTTTTTAAACATAAAAATAGAAAACAGTAAAAATATTTCACAATATTACTGTTTTAACGGCATTTTAACTGTAACTTTAACTTCAAATGAGCATAGAATGACAGCAAATGTAATATAAATATAAATAGGAAAACAATTAAATATCAAATATTAACCAATATATGTACAATAATCCAAATTATGCTTTTTGTTATATTGAGTGTTGTTTTGTATATTGTGCATATGTGGATGAATGTTTGTTGAGTATTGTATCTTGTCTAGTGTTGTTAATCTCTGCTAATGAGTGCACACAGAGTCCCCTAATAACACCTGTATTTCACACACATTTCTGCAGACAGCAGATCTGCTCGAGCTGAGTGAAAGTCCCACCATCAAGAGTGCAGATGGGCATTTCTATAATCAGATATGGCAGCATGTGAAGAGATCCAGCCGGGGTGTGTGTGTGTTTATGTGTGAAGCAGATACCATACATAGAGTCTGCTCTTTAACAGCTCGCTGTCGTTGCAGCTGCTCGACTCTGAGCTGAACAGAGATTGGTTAGCGCTTTAAACACGCTGCATTCTCTGTAGTCCATGCTGGTCCGAGTTCAGCCAATTCAGAGAGCTGATGGCACATTCTCATCAGCCGTGCTTTCATCTCTGCTGTAGTTGCACACTACGCCGCTAGGACGCCTACACAATCGCTGATTTAATCCTGTCGCGTGTGTGTGGAATAAGGAGGGCTGGATGTTCTGGTGCATTTCCTTTCAAGGCAATGAAGCAAAATGCATGGAAACACACACACAAACTGCACAAACACACATATGCACAATACCAAAACCCTGAGGGGAAAAACAGGGTGAAAAAGAGGGCCATAGGATTGGAGGAAAAAGAAAGCTGTAGTATATTTTTTTCTATCATGTAAGTGGCTGAAGCACACAGCTTCACACACACACAAATACAGAGATGGAGGGGACTATGATCAAATTGAATGAGAAGGGAATTTGCGTGGGGACTGCCCAGTGCTTCATACATCCAGCACACACACACGCATACTTCGTCTAACTAACTTGTCTAATTGAAGATGCCAGCAGCAGATATGTACCCATCTATCCCAGCTGCTACAGCAAACACAAACATTCTCATTAGCGTGGGCACTGTGGAATGCCTCTAAATGTCTAAACACTGCCTGCCACTGTGTGTGTGTGTGTGTGTGTGTGTATGTATGTGTGTGCAAAAGAACATGGAATCATCTGATTGGTTCTCTGATCCAAGAATAGGCTCTTTCCCGTTCTCGGATTGGCTTCTGACAACTGTATCAACTCAGCGCAGGCAAGAAACAAAGCTACATCTAACTACAAGCTCGAGAGGTTAGATAAAGTGTGACAGTGACTGTGAGTGTGTTGGACTCACATGAAGTTCTCAGGGTATTCGCTGAGGGCCATCTCGATGATGTTGAGAGCATCGTGGTAGTGTTTTTGAGCTGACAGCAGCAAGGCCAGCAGGTGCAGTGAATGAACATCATCGCCCTGCAGCTGTAACGCCTGTCGTACATAACCAAGAGCCTCTGGAATCTGACATTAACACACACACACACACACACACACACACACACAAGAGGCGCTTTTATTAGATGATTGTTTAAACGGAGCGAGAGAGAAATGAGAAGGAAAAATAACAGACTGACATCTGGGGAGAGAGGCAGACTGAGAGGGAAATAAAGGCAAAATAAAGTTCCCATAGTAAGAAGAGTGAGATGTGGCTAGGGTTGAGTGATAAATCAATATTGATATTTATCGAAAAAATATTTATTGATAAAGTTTATTTATATATTCATTATATCAAATTATATCATACAACCAATATTTTTTTTCATTCTTGTTTTAATTTGTAGTTTACAAGTTCTGTTCTGTTGTAAATGAATTGTTATATATTATTTGATTGTTATATTTTAATTTGATTACATTTTAAAAGATAAATGAAAATTTTTGATTACATTCATTCCTGAGGTCTAACAAACATGTGGAGTGCATGTCCTTCCTCTTTAATGGTATAAAATGAATATTGTGATAAATATCAATATCGAATGATATAGAAAAAAAATATATTGTGATAATATTTTTGGCCATATAGCCCAGCCCTAGATGTGGCTTGATGCAGATGAATTTAACCATGTGCAAATGCATCACCTAGGTATCAAGGCATCATCCTAGGTATCAAGAGCAAAATGGAGAGGACCATCATCTGAGAGTGAAATGTTTTCATTCTCACTACCTGTGTGTAAATAGCAGATGTTGATTCTCCTACCTGTCGAGATACAGCCAGCTGCAGCGCCAGGTAGAAAACAGCTAGATGATCAGTGGGGGACAGACTCTGTGCCCTGAGAGAGAGAAACAGAGCGTATCATCAGTGTGTGTGTGAGTGTGAGAGAGAGAGAGAGAGAGAGAGAGAGAGAGAGAGAGAGAGATTTAGCTGAAAATCACCTCTGGAAAGCGCTCAGCGCTTTTTTCTGATACTCTTCCTGCATTCCTCGAAGAGATGCTGTTAAGACAACAGAAATGTAAGAAGAAGGTAAGGACAAGATAAAGCAAGAAACAATCTGTAAGGTTTCAGATACCTTAATGTTAGAGAAAGGATATCACAGGATTATAGTGTGTGTAACAGAGGCAAGACATAATGTATAGAGCATTACAGAGTGATTATTAAATGATGTAACTGTCATTACAGAGTGTGTTATATAAGAAAAGAGAGAGGTTATAAAGTATCAGTGGATTATAGAAGGGTATAGATCGTGTTATAGAATGCAGAGAAAATGTACAGAGCATTACAGAGAAATACAGAAAATGTGTTATATAAGAGTAGAGAAAGGGAAACGTACAAATCGTTTAAACGGTACAGAATAGTGGTTCTCAACCAGGGCCAAAAACTTCCAAGTGGGCCATAGGATGATAATGAAAATTATTTCATTATATT
>NW_015626361.1:1089272-1162535 GCF_001515625.1 Sinocyclocheilus rhinocerous
TAATGTGTGTGTGTGTATATATATATATAGAGAGAGAGAGAGAGAGAGAGAGATTTAGTTAGTTAAATTTAGGACAGTCTGAAAATCACCTCTGGAAAGCGCTCAGCGCTTTTTTCTGATACTCTTCCTGCATTCCTCGAAGAGATGCTGTTAAGACAACAGAAATGTAAGAAGAAGGTAAGGACAAGATAAAGCAAGAAACAATCTGTAAGGTTTCAGATACCTTAATGTTAGAGAAAGGATATCACAGGATTATAGTGTGTGTAACAGAGGCAAGACATAATGTATAGAGCATTACAGAGTGATTATTAAATGATGTAACTGTCATTACAGAGTGTGTTATATAAGAAAAGAGAGAGGTTATAAAGTATCAGTGGATTATAGAAGGGTATAGATCGTGTTATAGAATGCAGAGAAAATGTACAGAGCATTACAGAGAAATACAGAAAATGTGTTATATAAGAGTAGAGAAAGGGAAACGTACAAATCGTTTAAACGGTACAGAATAGTGGTTCTCAACCAGGGCCAAAAACTTCCAAGTGGGCCATAGGATGATAATGAAAATTATTTCATTATATTTAAATATATTTAAAAAAAATATATTCAAACTAAATAAAAATAATATTTCCCCCCCCTTAATAACTATTATTTTCATTGAAAAACATGCAGAATCAGAATCTTGATTATTACAAAATCTCAAAATGAATTGTGTTCAATGAATATATCAACACTCCCAGTTTCTGTTAATAACAATGTATGACAACAATCAGAGTTGCCACAATTACAGCAGAAATACCAGAGGTATTCTTAGCCAATATGGGGGGCCTTTGATTATTGTTACACAATGGTAGGCCTTTGAATTACAAAGGTTGAGAACCACCAGCAAAAAACATAGAGGAACAAATAGAGCATTATAAAAGATTATAGAAAGTGTATTGTTTTATATAGGTATTATAGAGTGGATCAAAGTGCATTATATAAGGAAGATAAAAAAAACGGCATAGTATAAAATACTACTGGGAGGGTACATAGTGTTTTAGAGGGTAGAGAAAGAGTTTACAGTAATATAAAGAAATTAAGGAGACAATATAGAGTGTTACAGAGAGGTACAGAGTGAATTATAGAGGACAAAACAAGGTATAAAATATTATAAATGGATTATAAGGAAAACGTGTGTGTGTGTGTTAAAGAGGATACAGTAAAGATTACAGTCTTATAAGGGTATAGAAATGGTATATACAGTGCATTCTACTGCAGGTATGCTTACCATCTGTGGCTTTCAGGCTGTAGACGAGACCAATAGCTAGATAGCCTTTGGCCCTGAATTCAGCCGCCTTCTCACCCATATCAATCACTATTTTAGCAAAGCGCTCACCTTCTTCCAGCTAAAAAAACACAAATACACACACCATGTCATCACCATCTCACTGTTCGTGGACGGTCTAACAGTAAAGGATTTACAGAGTCATAAACAGGTCAGGGTCAGCTCTCCGGTTGAGCCTGTGTGTATTTCCCATGATTCCTCTTTTATTACCCAGTGCAGATTTCCAATACACAGCTTGACGGCCAGCAGAGGAATGGTGGGATTGTCCGGCTTCAGTCTCATACACTCCTTCAGCACCTTCACTGCTCGAGCCGACTTCACACACACACACACACAACAAGATTAGACTCAGAGTAATTTCTAGCTTAAATTACATTTCTTAAAATATATTAAAAGTACAAACCAGTTATTTTTAATTGTAATAATATTTTGGTATATTAGTTTTTACTGTATTTTTGATCAGACAAATGTAGCCTTGGTGAGCATAAGAAACTTTTTTCAAAATCTTCAGACATTTTTACTGACCCCAATATATAAAAAATAAAAGAATATAATTGAGTATTAAATATATAAGATATAATATAATATAAGATATATTACATAAAATAAATGACATAAAAAGGACTTTAACATGATTAATTTTCCTTTCACTGAAATCATAACTTTAAAATTGCCTGATATTTCTAGGTTTTCAATGACTATGGGAACTCTTAAGGAACATTGAAAGCAGAAAATGGAACACTAACCTTCCCAGCAGCCATTAGGGAAAGAGCAAGCTGGAACCAGAGATGAAACTCCTCAAAGGCAAACTTCATGGCTCTTTCGAGACACTGTGGAGAAGAGACATTAAGATAACCACAGATAAAAGTTGAGAACAATAATTATGACCCCCAACAGATACATGCACAAAGGTCAAACACAGAGCCAGGCAATGTCCCCTGCTAAAGATTACCCAGCGTGCCACAGGCTTTCAGTGTGTCTCTGAGGCTTTACAGTTAATCACACCAGCAGATTAGCAGAGAGCAATTCATTGAACAATTAGATCTACATAACAAACAGCTACACAAACCACACACACACACGACCCTGCAGAGGGCACACACAATAAATATGGCAGACTCCCAGGGCCCTGTGATTGCACAACCATAAAATCCTTGAATATAAAAGACACAGCAAAAGTTATGCTGAGTCCAACATTAGCAACAACAGCATGACCAACAGATGGAGACGGAAGAGAAAAATCTGTCCAGGTACACTAATGAAAACATCAGACTACAAACCACACACACACACAAAAAATGCTTTTCTTTGCCTGCCTGTTCTGTCCTAAATAGGCCAGGCTTCCGAAAACAAACACAGAGGCTTGTCCGTGGCAAAAATAAAATGTTAAGTAGAAAGTTATTAATAATGCGGTTTAATTTGGACACGTTTGTGACATGTAGATTTGTGCTCTAATATTGAATCTGGGTTAGTTCTGAATACAAAAAAGCTATGTAATATAATATAATAACATGAAATCGTATATTATAAATAATTGAAGCAGTATTCTGGTTTGTTACATGCCCCCAAACTCACATGCACACTGTGAATAACCTCCAGACCAGACACAGACACATACATTCACACAGAGGGAGCGCAGTCTAGAGTGCAGGTCTGGTCTTGTTACCACAGCAACCACACCGGGAGGTTTAACTCGTCCCGCTGAGGGAGTATTCCTGAATGTTCCCATGGTGATGAGCGTGGGCAGGACCTCACCTCTGAGAGCATCTCATACTGTCCGCGTCGGCCGAGCGCGATGGTCAGCAGGTCGTACACCAGTGAGGCGCTCTGGAGGCTGATGATTCGGTCATTATTGTGTTCGGGGATTCGACTCAATACGGCGTCTCTGTTAGCCTATGATAAATACAGATATGAATACACACATTCCCCCAAACAGACATGATTACACTACACTTCCTGTGATGGCAAAGCTGAATTTTCAGTAGCCATTACTCCAGTCTTGGTTACATGATCCTTCAGAAATCATTCTAATATGCTGATTTGATGCTCACGAAAAAGTCTCTTATTATTATCAAAGACGAAAACAACTAAATTTGTCTTATTATTTTTTTGTGGAAAAAGTTATACATTTTTTACAGGATTCTTTGATGATTAGAAAGTTCAAACATCATTTCTTTAAAATATAAATCTTTTGTAACATTATAAATATCTTTACTGTCACTTGATTAATTTAATGTGTCCTTGATATAAAATTAATTTTAAAAAATTGAACAGAAGTGTAGTATACTTGGGCTACCAATAACAGAGACTATTATTAACATTAGACAGCTTCATTTTAGGCCAGTTTGCAGCAGTAACACCTTATTTATTACTATGAAATAAAACACTGTTTAATCACACTGTGCATAAGTAAAAACTCATTATGACTGAACATAACTCACTTGCAGAGCTGTTGAACGGTCAATTTAAAGAAAACTTAAGAAAAAAGCCACATGAGCAAGAGATCTAATGAGATTTCTGCTGAGTTCAAGCTAAAGGCATCTCTGATTCTCCAGCTCTGCTTTCAGTACCATTATGATTGACCTTTCATACTGAAACACCTGCAGCGTCAGACCATGCTGACTTCATTTACATGTTCTCCTGTGCCGATGGTTAAACCACAGCAGTTCAGAGGGTCATAGAATCTCTACTGCTACTCACCATGGACTCGCTGATTAACAACAGGAGCAAGGCCTCCTCTGTGTTCTCCTGTGGACAAAACAAACTAGAGAGAGAGAGAGAGATAGAAAGGCCATCATGAATTTGTCCATCCATGACATTATGAATACAGTGACAAGAAACAAACTTCCAGAATTCTGATCAATTAATCCCACCACCTTTTTTTTATTTTCATGCTACATCATAAAAATAAACAAACAATATACACAGAAACAGCTGTGCCAACAGAAAATATTCCAGTGTTTCTGCAGGATTACGTATATACTTTTATAGTATTTATTATTATTTTGAATTAGGTGTCCTACTTTTCTCCTGAGTAGATGCGTGGGCGGCGGCTGAGGGCGTAGTCCTTAGTGTGGAGGGGGTGTCTGAGCAGGTCGTCCAGGGGGGAGTGGTGAGGTGGGTCTTCTAGTGGATTCCAGTAACTCTGTTCACACATGCCCCTCAGCAGGATCTCTGCAAGCTGCCTGGCGATAGTCTAAACCCATACAGTATACCTTCAGATTCTAGATCTGTGGTTCTCAACCAGGGGCCGGGGCCCAATAGGGGGCCTCAGCAATCTTCCAAGGGGCCTCAAGATTACATAAAATCCTTTAAAGTAAGCTAAAACAACTAAAAAAGATTAAAACTTACATAAACAATTTTTATGTCAATTTGTTCCCTCAATGCCTGTCATTTTTATTTAAGAACCAGGATTATAGTCTTGGAAAACCTAAATATTGTGGGAATTTTAAAAGTGTAATTTCTAGAGTTGGAAAATTCATGGAAAATACTAAAATCTATAATAATAAAATGTAATGGAAATAAATTATATATACATATATAAACTATAGCAGAAGTACTGTACCAGAAATCTACACGGAGGGCCTTCAAAAAAAGGTTGCGAACCACTGTTCTAGACAGAGACAACAAGACAAAGCCATAAACACACAACTCACCATACGCAGGTTCTGAGTAGTTCTGGTCTCAACGGCTCGGAGAATCTCTCGGAAGCGGCTGACACCACGGGTCAGGTTACTGCAGCACCAGGAAATGGAGAGAAAAGAGATCCATTAATCACCTCTAGAGAGCTGAAAAAAAAAACTGATGGCTGACATCAACAAATTTCTCATCAACTCTGTACAAACTTTCTTACACAAACAGATGGAAACACACGCACACACCCTCAGGACTGGTCAGACCTCTGCCACGATTTAGTGAGCTCTAGCATCAAGCAGTCAAACTAAAGTAGTTACTGGACAGGAAGTTATCGGGCCTGTAGGGCACATGATTACAGGAGTTCTGGATACAGTGCTGTGCAAGTCACAATTAGCACCTATATGAATGCTGTACAACCTGTGAATGTGTGTGTTAGCGCCTGTCAATGACTGGGGTCAATATATCCTCATCAGACTGCAATATTCCTTCAGCCTCTTTACAAACTGACAGCACACGAAAACACACACACACACACCATGAATGGACACATGTGTAAAAGACCAGAGAATATAGCCTCAGGCTGTGGAGGTGTGAAGTGTTGCAGAGATGCACGTGAATGCAGGGAGAAGCAGTACAGTAGTTGTGTTGAGAGAGACAGAAGTGTAGAAGTATAGGTATGAGAGCGAGCAGGACAGAGAGAAACAGAGCTAATAAATAAAATGGCCAATTCAAGCATCAGTTCAAACAGTCACATGGATTTATACGATTTTAAACCTATAAGTGTCTATCGTTTGCAAATGCTGCACTGGCTAAAATCACAGTTTCATTGTTCACAACTGTGTTCCATTAAACAAAGATAAAGTGTGGAATTTCTTTCATCAAACACAAAATTTAAATTAATATCTAAAATCTAAAATTTTTACATTTAGATTACCTTCACTGTTATCTAACACTCACTTAAGAGTTAATCTTTAAAACACTAATCATTTTATAACAATGCTTAATGTAATCTTTAGCAAATCTCAAAATGAATATCTATTTTTCATCAGTATATAATAATGTTGTGATGCCTAAATTCACTTTTTTTAGTTTATAGTGATTTTTATTTTTTATTTAGACAAAAGTATTGAATTTTACTCTACAGTACAGAGTTTTTATAATCACACAGACTGAATATTTGTTATCCTGTAGGAAATGCATGTTGCGTGAGGTTTAAAGACATTGCTTTCAATCATTTATGAGCCTAACAGATTCATTACCCACAATGCACCACTGCAGCGGTCATATTTCACACAGATGCATTTCAAGCACTGAGAGATGCCCCACCTGCAATCCATATGGAAGATCCCTCCCCAACCATATGCTCACTGCACAAATAAATAATGATGGAGATTCTCATACTGCCATGTGTAAGGCCACCACACATTTCACGCTAGTACTGCAAATCGCAAAAAAAAAAGGGGTGCTCAGAAGGGTGCTCGCAAGTGCCCTCGATGCGCACTTCTGCCGAGCCCGCACTGAGGCAAGCTCCATAGCAGACTTCTACCCGACAGTCAAATCGGCATTACGTTACGAAGTGTGGACTCAGAGGAAGACCGCAAGGGTTTAGGGTTCGATTTGGGACAGGGCCTTACAAGGACCTTATTTCTCTACAATCATCAGGTCAAAGTCAAATTACAGCTGACAGAGATTTGTCCAGCTATGAGATTCCCGAAAAATGCATAAATTGATAAGATGTGTACCTTAAGTTGCTTTGGATACAGTTGGCAGTGCATTGGCAGTGTCTGGCAAAAGTGTCTTCTACAGTTACACTACCTTTTAAAATTTTGGTTTAAGCAATAATTTTTTTGTGTTTTTGAAATAAGTTATAAGTCCCTTATGCTCACTAAGGCTACATTTATTTGATCAAAAATACAGTAAAAACTGTAATTCTGTCCAATATTATTACAGTGTAAAATTCTACTTTTAAAATGTAACTTATACATGTGATGGCAAAGCTGAATTTTTTTCAGCAGCCATCACTCCAGTCTTCAGTGTCACATGATCCTTCAGAAATCATGCCGAAATATAATGTTTTGGTGTTCATGAATCATTTCTTATTATCTTTTATAATGTTGAAAACAGTTGTGCTGCTTAATATGTTTGTAGAAACCATGATACATTTTTTTCAGGATTCTTTGATGAAAAGAATGTTTAAAAGAACAGTCATTTCAGTATAATTAACAGATTTATTTAGACTAATTTATTGATACTTTTTGGCTTTAAATTAATTTTTAAAAGTACATATTGGACAGATTTTTTCCCGACTTTTTGTTCACTGCATTCTGGATTTTTCTTATCCATGAAAGTACCAAAAAACAAAAAAACAAAAAACGGAATGCAGCGTATTCATGCAAGCTTCATGTTGAGAGCATGCCCTGATGCTTTAAAGGCTGCTTATGTAGGCAGCTAACTAGGTTTTGGCTTCTGTGTGAAGCTGCTACAATATAAGCATGGCACTACTCTAAATGAAGAGAGTGTAGGGATACGTACGAGAAGTCGTTTAACACACGGCTCCATGGTGTAGAGGCCGAGGTGCAGGGGAGAGTGTGGCATCAGAACACACATAAATAACATAAAACGCACAGACACACACAAGCTGAGAACTACAAAAGATCAATGAAGCATTTGGAAAAAATAAAGGCACAAAGAAAGAAAGAGAGTTAGTGGGCAGACAGAAAGCTCAGCAGATTCCTAGACCACTCACTGAAGCACGTGTCCGAGGGAAAGAGGAGTGACGAGAGAAAACAATAGATGTTCGAACAGAGGGCATGATAAATGAATGGACACAGCTGTCTCAGGTGTTTCTAAAGGAAGCCTGTTCGGGCTGTGAATAATAATTGAGTGTTGTGCTACAGATAGTGCTGAACGGTATATTGAAAATTATATACACAACATATTTGAGAGGATTTTGCTGGTAATATAAAGCTACACATTTTCAATTTTATTTGACTACTTAATTTTGTCAAATAAAAAGTCTGAGCGTGCCAGTAAACTAGTTTTGCAAAACCTTGTTAAAGTGGGTAGGTTTGATTCATTTGTCAGCATGAATTACTTATTTTCAAACTCTGATTTGAAATATTTTATTTTGCCATCACCATTCAGAATATATCATCATTGCCAAAAAATAAAAAAATACATTACAATTCAATTTTTTAAACTTTTGATATTGTGAAATTAAATTACAATTTAAAATAAAGGTTTTTATTTTAATACATTTTAAAATGTAATTTATTAATGTAATGACAAAGCTGAATTTTCAATAATCATTACTGTGTGTCTTCAGTGTCACGTAATCCTTCTTATGTGCTGAATTGATGATCAAGAAACATTTATTTTTATTATCAATGATTCTTTGATGAATTGATCAAAAGTTCAAAAGAACACCATTTATTTGAAATAGAAATCCTTTGTAACATTATGTCAAATGTCTTTACTGTCACTTATGATCAGTGCATGCTTGCTGAAAAAAATTATTAATTTCTTTTATTGTATTATTTCTTATATTAACCAATTTAAAGCTAGTTTGCAACATTGATTGTATGTTAAAAATAATGTTTTTAAAAATTACATTTTAAAATATTGTCAATAGGCTGACAAATATGGATATATTTTAGCTATATATTTTCAGCTATATCGCCCAGCCCTAGTTCCTGATAATATAAACACACAAATACTCACCCATTTTTGAAATGAATAACATGAGCCCTCTGAAGTCCTGTCTCTAGGAAGTAGCCAAGTTCCTGGTCCTGAGTGACCGGACCGGGCTTTGGACTTCGGTTCTGAATGCCAACACTAAGAGCCTGAAGACAAGACATAAGTCATCAAATATTACTGTCAATCATAAGTGAAACAAGCTCAAACTCTTTCCTGGTCACTTACACTTAGTTATTCAGCAAATACAAACCATATGTCTTCAAAAGAAGCCCAGAGTCAGACTGTTTACTATATTTACCCGGGGAACACTTTAGAGAGGACGGCGGTTAGGAGGGTACGAGTTTCTAGCATGAAGGTCAAACGTAAACCTTCGGCTGCACCCAAAAAATGCAGCGTCAACACTGCAGCAGAACACAAGCTCTACCGTTCTCCTCTCTTGCCATCATTCACTCTCTCTCTCTCTCCGGCTCTCTCTACGCTCCATCCCTTCTCCACCAACGCTAAATCACAAGCAGTAAATACTGAACACTATGCAGGGGAATGAATCTGTGCGCCACTATTCCAACAAAGAGAATTAGTGGTGTGAAAACAATCTGAAGGAAACGGAGACTCCTCTTATTCTGCAAGAAAATGAACTTTGACCTGTAAAAAGCTTTAATTGTGATTTAAAGTTCACAGGTGGGACAAGAAGAGATTAGTGTCACGGATGGCGGACCCTCTGCTGCAGTACTGTGCAAATCTGTCCTAGGCTACAAAATTACTGTATGTTTTAATGTCTATGAGAACTTGACTAAAAAAAAATTGAAAATTGAGGAAGAAAAAAAAACAGTAGTGAATGAATATTTGGAAATACCTTTTCTACCTCTTGAAGATAGAGAAGAGCGATGTCTCCAGACTTCTCATAACAAGTGATGATCTCCTGGTCTCTGTCTGCATTACGATTGGACAGTGATGGGGACGCCATGGGCACTTTCTCCAGACAAAGACCTTCGAACAAACAGCAGAGAGATGAGATGACTTTCACATGCCAAGAGCTAGAAAGGCACACAGAGCTATCCTAGTGCTCTGCCACATTCAGAAGAATGTTTATGACTTATGACAGCTCATTTAAATAAAGATAATCTGAAGTGTGACTTAACGACTTAACTTGTTTCCTTTTAGAGCCATGTGATATAGCAGTACAATAAAAGAATCATTGTGAAGTATTGTTAGGAATTAAGTAAATAATTAAATAATATATATAGGTTTTTTAAATTATATATATATATATATTTTTTTTTTTACACATTTACCAAATTCAACATAGTTATGGAGAACTAGGAGGGCCACATAAAGTAAAATGAAGAAATGAATTAGCAATTTATTAATAATAAAAAAATATTTTTTCTAATGTTCAGCGTTCTAATCAGGTGAGCATGAAAAATAAAATAAAAAAAGCATTAAAAAAAAGTTAACATTTAAAAAAAATAAATCAATAAAAAAATTATAAAATTATAATTATTTTATATGCACATGTCATCCAAATGAACTACAGAACCTCAAGAAAAAAAACTGACATTAATCACAAATTACTGACATTTGAATTACTGAATCGACTGACAGCACTTACTGTACATTTCATAAGTCACCCAAGGTTGTTTATTTGTTGTTTGAGGTATTGATTTAGTATTGATTAGATTTAGTATGCAAGTTCCAAAATTCTGCCATCAATCAAACTATATTTCTTTCAAAATCATAGTTACATTCATTTTCTACTGAGCCACAGTATTCACTTATGTGAAGCTTAGTGATGTAGCACTAAAAAAAACAACAGCAAAGCTTGAATTTCAGAAACACACAGCACTTCTGTCAATTCTAATTCAATTGACTAATGAAATACACGGTTATGGTTTGATCCTTACTTTGAGGATATTATATTCATTCTTAAAGGGTCAGACTGAACTCGATATGCTTTGTTCATATAATTCGAGTGTGTTTCCTTTGTTCTGGCTGGAAAGAGGAAGTGAGACACTGAAATATACATGTTTGAGAAAATCAAAGACCTCAGACAAACCAGAAAAGCTTTAAATGTTTTAGCACGAGCTGATGTCTGTTCCACTGCTGTATCTCCTTGCCTCGTCTGGGTCAGCTGAGAGCCAAGTAATGCGTTAAAGATACAAGTACGTTTCCTTAGACATGTCACACAATCTGTGGCCAACCTCTGTCTACTGGCTTCAGCTTCCGAAGTCACATCTTAAATCCCTCAGGTGGCTGGTAAACATGATGAGAGTTGTTTGTTTGGCTGGTGTTAGTATTGGGTTCTCCATGCAGATAAAGTTTCATTAAACTGATTCAATAATAGATTACGGCTTATAAACAGATATCACAGGATGAAGAAAACTGTCTGGTACCAACCAAGTCACAAAATGATTCCGAAATGAAAACGGAGCGGAATAATCCATCACGAGTAAGAAGGTAATGACGAGGCCCTGATTAAAAGTGCACTGTGAAGTCCCTGTAAGACAGGAGGAGAATAAGAGTGGACTGATTGGCATGAAATATTAGTGAATGGTTTTAAGTCACCTTCACTATTTAAAGTTTGGGGTCAGTGAGACTTTTTTTTTTTTATAATTAATTCTATTCAGCAAGGATGCATCAAATTGATCAAAAGTGACAGCAAAAACTTTCACGTTACAAAAGAAATCATGGTTTCCACAAAAATATTAAGCAGCACAACTGTTTTCACTATTGGTAATAAGAAATGTTTCTTGAGCACCAAATCAGCATATTAGAATGATTTCTGAAGCATCATGTGTCTGAAGACTGAAGTAATGATGCTGAAAATTCAGCTTTACCTTCGCAGGAATAAATGACATTTTAAAAGAAAAGAAAATATAAAAACATTATTTTAAATTATTATAATTCTTTTTTTTTTTTACAATATTACTGTTTTACTGTATACTTCTCACAAATGCCCAACTTGTTATTGGTAGTGTATATACGATTAAATATTGACAAAATTATTTTTAGCAGGTATATACATTTAAAATGTACAGTTGTACTCTTCTGAGAAAAAAAAAATTGTCCGATAAAATGCTCTAAAAAATGAATATGACCCTCCCTTAGCATATAAACAAATTGTGGTCAAAGGCTATGATGCAAACTAAATAAATACATTTATAGCAACTAATTCTAAATTAATCTAACATAACATTTAAAAGTGGTTTTCAGCGGTTGCAGTGTTTCTCAACCAGTGGAGCCTCAGCAAACTTCCAAAGGGGGTTTAAAATAAGAATAAACTTTAAATATCCAAGGCATTCAAATAAGCTAAAACAACTAAAAATATATTTCATAAACTAATTGACAACCCTTAACAACTGTTTGTTTCTTGTGAAAAAACATGGCTCCCACTGGCTTGAAATACCTGGATGCCTAATTTTAAAAGTGTGATTTATAGACCAGGAAAAGTAGAGTAAATTAATAAAACCTTAAACTGCCACAGGCATTTTACAATGAATATACATGTTACTAGTTATGCCAGGCTCCAGAATATTTTATAGTGTAGAAATGATGAGTAAAAAAAATAAAACTTCAGGAAACCTTAGAGAAACTAGAAGTGGCCATAGATTAAAATAAGTTCTGAAAACAAAACTAGAGCTATGAACATTGTTATGGACAATGGGGAGCCTTGGAGTTAAAAGAGTTGAGATCCACGGTCATATGGGTACAGAAATTACACACTCCAGCTTTAAAGAAAAATCAAATTTTATGACAAAGGAAGACAAAGGGATTTTGTTGTTCCACACCGATGCCCAAAGAGAAAAAGGGAAAAAAACTGAATGAGAGAGAGAGGGAGAGAGTGTGTCTACATGCTGTAAATCCCTTTACCTAATATAGACCTGCAACACTGGAGGCCTGAACTTAGTCTAGAAGGTCTGAAAAAGGCACATTCACTTCTGTTCAGATACAGATAACACATTCAACAGAAATCTGTTCCTCTCGACCACTGTGCTTCTCTAAACACACATATCCCTCTCCTTACAGGTTTAAAAGCCCGTTATACTAGGCAGATCCAAGACAAGCCCCATTACAGTGACCGGGCTCTTTAATGACCTGCATAACGGCCGCAGTAAATCTGACGCCTCAGGACAGGCTGTGACGAGTAGCTCACGGCGGCAAGAAGGAGATTGAGGACGAGGAATTAATATACACAGGAGACGAGGCAGGAAGTGCCAGTGAGATGACACACACACGTGTGTTCGTGTGCGGTAGCTGGGGTGTGATGGATGATTGGGGCCGAGGAAGGAAGCTGCCCCCCTGTAAAGACAGTTGTCAGTCTCAGAGATGCTTTGAGGCGATTGGATGAGACAGGCTCTGTGCCACCCTGCAGTTTTTCCCCAGAGCCCCACAGTACTGCCGATCTGTCAGAACTCTGATCAAAGACCTCACGCTGCGGTCCTGGCAAACACATTCACTGTGCTCAAAATTAAAAGTGTGTGTGTGTACGTGTGTGTTCAGAGCAAAGGATTTAGTTGCAAACACTTTTCTCTGCAGAGCATCACATATAGTATTAAAGCAAGGCTGCCACCCAAAGGTCAAAATGTGAACCGTAGGAAACCGTGAAGCATCTCTTCACTGTTCTGACGAGGTGAGCATAAAAAAAACGAAGCTAAAAATGAATTAAAATTACATTACAATTAATTTTAAAAATAAAAATAAATTAAAAATTAAATAAATATTGCCTCTTTTTAAATTTTAAATGAAACAATATATTTTGTAATTATATAACTGTTAGTATAATTAAATTTACACTACCAATATAAATTTGGGGTTGGTGAGATTTTTTAAATGTTTTTAAAAGAACTCTCTTATGCTCACCTGCATTTACTTGATCAAATACAGTAAAAAAACAATGCTGTAAAATATTATTACAATTTAAAATAAACTGCTTTCTATTTTAATATATTTCTAAATGTAATTTATTCCTAACAAAGCTGAATTTTCAGCAGTAATTACCCCAGTCATCAGTGTCACATCCTTCAGAAATCATTCTATAATCATTCAATATGATTTAGTACTCAAGAATCACTTACTGTTATTGAAAACTGTTGTGAGACATTGTTACAATTTTTTCAGTATTCTTTGATGAATAGAAAATTTAAAAACTAGAGATATTTTTTTAAATGTTTATAAATGTTTTTAGTGTCACTTCATTAATTTAATGTATCATTTTAAAATGTTTTTAAAAGAACTCTCTTATGCTCACCTGCATTTACTTGATCAAATACAGTAAAAAAACAATGTTGTAAAATATTATTACAATTTAAAATAAACTGCTTTCTATTTTAATATATTTCTAAATGTAATTTATTCCTAACAAAGCTGAATTTTCAGCAGTAATTACCCCAGTCATCAGTGTCACATCCTTCAGAAATCATTCTATAATCATTCAATATGATTTAGTACTCAAGAATCACTTACTGTTATTGAAAACTGTTGTGAGACATTGTTACAATTTTTTCAGTATTCTTTGATGAATAGAAAATTTAAAAACTAGAGATATTTTTTTAAATGTTTATAAATGTTTTTAGTGTCACTTCATTAATTTAATGTATCATTGCTAAGTAAGAGTATTAATTGCAGTAAGAGTACATTAACAGTAACGTAATATATAGCTGATATTGTCCTTTTTATTGTCCTCATTTGTAAGTCGCTTTGGATAAAAGCGTCTGCTAAATGACTAAATGTAAATATAGAATTTAAATAGAATTTATACTGTATTTATAGTGAAATGGCAATGGTTTAAAAAAAAAACTTTACATCGCTGCATATTGAATATTAAATATCCTACTGCTGTGATTTTGTTGCTTTGCGCAGCATTTTGCTTTCAGTAAGGACACAAATATGGACTTGATTGCAGAAACTTGATGTTTCGGTTCTAGTAAGGCAAAACGTCCTTACCAAAGCAAGTTACATAATTTAGGTCTGTTTCACAGCGCATACATAAGCAGTGAAACTGCATCAGCAGGCTCGAGATTGTGCTTTCACAAAGACAGCATTTCTGCTATGTAACAGCCCAGCAGCTCTATTTTCTGAGCTATGACACTGATTATATACCTTTAGTGGCGTAGGCCTCAGCAATCATGGAGAGTCTGTACACTGGAGCCCCTACCAGCTGCATCTCATCCAGATTCACACGGCTGTACTGATTCAGTGCTTCCCTGTAATCAACCTCCACGTAGCACAGCTTAGCCATGATCAGACTGGCCTCCTGCATGTATTCAGGCTGGGAGAGAAAGAGAAAATACATACCGCCACACTATAGTATACTATAGTAAAGCAAATATAGCTCCACAATCACCTCACATTCTCAGAAACAGAACTACAATAAATTAAATACATTGCTAAAATCCAGATAAACACCAATGACACTGGAAAGGCTCCAACCATGATTGGTTTTAAGTAGGGCTGCACGATTATGACAAAAATCATAAGAAAAAAACGCATCTTCAGCACACAGAATAGCATAAGTGGACTTTGAACGATTAATTGCCACTTTGAACGATTACGTAATTGTGGCATCCATAATTGTAATCGCGATTAGAAATTCGATTAATTGTGCAGCCCTAGTTTTAAGTCAGTTTGAGATTTACTTAGCACTGAATTAATCCATAATCATAAACTTTTTATTCCACTACTAATCTGGTTGTCGTTTACTCCCAAAACTTGGTATTGCTAATATTGTTGGATATGATGAATTGCTTTTCTTTAAATAAAAGTCTGATAAATGATTGCACTTAAATCTTGAAATGTTGAGATATTATTCCAGACATAGGGGCCGTTTTGACAGAATGTGTTTTCACATTCCTTTGTGCTGCTTTTCCATTGTTGTAAACATACGTGTTTGACAGTTGTGCTTACGTTTGCGTCTTTTACAGCATCTTGTGCATGACACGGTGTTCTTAACTTTTAAAAAAAGCATCTCTACACCTTGCATTTTCTCCCCAAACGCATACTGTGTGAATAATGTTGTTGTTTTTTGTGACCATGGATCAGATACATTTCGATATAATTAAAATACTACTATTATTTTTAATTTTTTTAATATGTTGAGTTTTTATTTTTTGTATCTTGTTTTTCATTTTAATTTTAAGGTTTTAATAATTTTGCTGTGTTTTACTAGTTATTATGTTATCATACTTTTATTAGTTATCAAATTATTTTATTAGTTATTATATTATTATTTATTACTTACAGTTTTATTAGTTTTGTTGTGTCCATTTTATTAGTTATTGTTTTTTTATATGTATATATAATTTTGTATTCATTTTATTTCAGATTTAGTTTCGGTTATTTTAGTACATAATGTTAAACTAAATGAAAATGAGAAATGTTATTTTGGCAACTAGCTAAAATATATTTAATATTTGATTTTATTTCAGTTAACGATTATTTTATTTCAAGACATATTTTTTAAATGGTTTTAGTTTTAATTTTAGTTCACTGTAACACTGATGCAAGTGTAACAAACAGAAGTGATGATCCTGACTTTTCAGGCTTACCTTTAAGTTTCCCCGATCAAGTGCAGCCGTCAAGTGTTTCCGTACCTCCTGGAGGCGTGGTCGGGGCCCGCGGGGACTGGCTCCCTGCTTGATGGGGTTTTCCTTGAGGTACTGCTGGAGTTTGGCCTCCCCCAGCAGAAGCTCTCCGAGATCATCTACAAGAGAAGCAGAGGTTGAGCTGGGCACCTGAATTTACTCAAGTAATCACACACACAGACAGAAAGCAAGGAGTTAACAACTCATACACTAGGATGATTTCATCATAATGACAGTCAGCAAGCTCATGCACACACATTCATAAATGTACCACTGCAAACGATGGCAAAATTGTCATTATTGGGTGAACTATCCCTTTCATCTTTCTCTTCTGTCTGAAAAAGTAACTGTGGAGAGAAGCCACCTGCATATCTGAACTGTAAAGCCAAAACACAAACACATTTACAGTTCAAGAGAGAAGTGCTGATTGTGAAAACAGCATTACATAAAGCCCAGATATAATCCAGTCTTGCACCTGAAACCATTCTTACAGGTCTTAACACACACACAGCTTTGAGAACAACCACGTGTG
Source organism: Sinocyclocheilus rhinocerous (assembly GCF_001515625.1). Taxonomy (NCBI): domain Eukaryota; kingdom Metazoa; phylum Chordata; class Actinopteri; order Cypriniformes; family Cyprinidae; genus Sinocyclocheilus; species Sinocyclocheilus rhinocerous. Next base: position 1,106,038 of record NW_015626361.1, read on the forward strand.
GTGGTTTAATCTGCTGCCTTACATGCACATCGTAAATCTTTCATCATTTTGTATGAGACGAATCAATAATGCTTATTAATATGTAGCTTTTAATGAACAGGGCAAATTGTAAAGATGGAAACGGGCAATTTAATCCACATTAAACCAACCTTTAGGACAGGCTCCTATAAGTCATAAATTTTACCCCAGTCAAATAATACATCTTCCAGACGTTCACGAATGATACTGATGTCAAATGTTCCTTTTGTGAAAATGTATTACTTAAAATATTTATATTTAAATAATGAAAATAAAAATAATAATAATAATGACCTACATATTATTACAATACATGTTATTCATTAATAAATAATTATAATAATATTTATTATTATCATTTACAGATTTTTAAGTATAATTTTAAAGTATATTAAATTTTTAATTCTTTTTGATTACTATAAATTATCCTTTCTTTTAATTTTTACTTTAACATTTTTTTTTTAATTTAAAAATGACCCATTGCAAATAAATAAATGTCTTTGTAAATTTTACATTCACAAATGCAAATATACCAACTGTAATCCCTTTTTCAAGTTTTTTTTTATTTTTTTACTTTTATTTTTTGAAAGAAATGATTTTGAAATCCGTCAATAAAAAAAGCATTCAAAACATTTGAAATTTCGTCTAATTTTAACTGATATATGGTAAATATCTGTGTACAGTTATGTTCTATTCTATACCATTTATTACTTTGCAGTGTTCTTTATCTGTGTGATTTAATTTGAATTAAATGTTTAAGTTTGAATATGCACCATTTAACTGTACCTAATGTAAAAGAGACTCCTATATTTTGACATCTTCACAAAACAATAAGTCAATAATAACTCTTAAAAATTTCCTAGACTTAATGCAAATATGAATTATAGAAATTATGAAGATGAATGGAGACAACTGTATGGGCAATCAGGAAGTGTACAAGACAGACGAGCAGAATACCACCAAAGAGGCATTAATATCACATTTTAGACAACCTGAAAAGAAAGTATTCATTCAATGACTTGTTTAATGTGTAGTTAAATGTACAGAGATAAATCAGATTCGGATTTTGCCACCAGGCCTGAGACACACACACTGTCCGAGCTAACGCGTTAGCCATGAGTGTACATTACATTAGAGAAATCACACACACCGTTTGAGATGAGTTTCGCAGACATCTGCCTCACGAGTTCTGCTATCTTGTCCCATTGTCCCTCTGATCGACAGCGTTCTATTTCAGTCTCTAATCGCGACCCGGACTTTCTGGCTGTCATCTTTCTACCTCCTGACCAAAACACGACCGGAGCCGCAGCACAGAAACATCAGAGACCTGGAGAGGAACATAAAAACATGAACCGGACTACGCTTCCGGGCCATGGTACTGAACTCTCATTGGACAGATTCTTATCACGTGACTATTATTCTCACATGAAAAAAGTTTATTTTGATTTAATTTGTTTTATTTATATTTCACTGTATATAATTTCTTTCTGATTGGTCAATCATGACATACAGCAGTAAATATTTCTAAATAATGATGTTCAATAATCGTGTACTGTCTCTCTGTGCTCGCTACTAATAAGCCAATAATACAAAAAATCAACTTCAGTCAATACATAATTTCATGCTTTGCAAGCTGTTGTATAATATACAGTCAGATGCAGTCATTATTGCAAAATTAACACTTTTTTGAACAACAATTTAATTTGTTTTATTTATATTTCACTGTATATAATTTCTTTCTGATTGGTCAATCATGACATACAGCAGTAAATATTTCTAAATAATGACGTTCAATAATCGTGTACTGTCTCTCTGTGCTCGCTACTAATAAGCCAATAATACAAAAAATCAACTTCAGTCAATACATAATTTCATGCTTTGCAAGCTGTTGTATAATATACAGTCAGATGCAGTCATTATTGCAAAATTAACACTTTTTTGAACAACCTTTATTTAACCCTTAAACCTCTTCAAATAACAAACATTATCATTGTTTTGTTGGCAATATCAAGCTGAACAGACCCATAATAAATCTAAGCAGCATACAATAAAAGAGAAAAAACATAGGCTAAATAATTAGATAGATAGATAGATAGATAGATAGATAGATCAGGGATTGAGTTCAGTGCTCATCTACATTCTGCAGTCTTTTCCTATCATATAATAAAATAATTACAACTAAGATCAGTATTTCATGTCTCCCATTTATTTGTTAACAAGCCAAGCAATAAGCAGAATAATGTGTAGCCTCTGTCGGATTCTATAACTACACACTGAACTGAACAGCTCTATCCCTCTGGTAATCCTGATTGAACGAAATTGCCCTTCCAGATTTTTGTAGTTCATCAGTGAACAGAGCGCGTTGCACTGCAGCCTCCACTGCTGTAGGTGGCGCTGTCGTAATCGCACCGCTGAGATTCAGCTGCAGTGCAGTGTGTCTGCGGCATGCTGGCCGTGGAGTTGGATAGAAGATTGTGTAAGTAATTAAGGTTCTTAATCATTATTGTTGTAAGGAATGGACTGGTTTTCATCCTCATGCATTTACATTTATAAGTACATTTGGTTTTCGTCGTTGTAGTACGAACGGTATTGTTTATTACTCGCTTACAGCCAGCATGCAAGTCAATGATGTGCTGTACTAGAAAACATTAAAATGTGTTAATTCAAGTGTTTAGATATAAAGATGGACATATCGCTGTATGTGATATAATTATTTTACTTTGCTCTTTTCCATTTAAAATGTTGTTGATTTGATTTCAGTGCCATTTCCAGTCAATGTCAGATTGGTTTGTTTAGATTTAAGAGAGTTCAGAAGCAAATCTATATCAGATACTTCAGCACTTTTTTAGCTGATTAAAGACACATGGATTGTTTACGAGTACATGATTATCATCTACTGTTCCTTATGAACTCAAACTCTAAATTCAAGGCTGAATAGTCTCAAAGAATGTACATTTACAGTACAGTCTTCTATTGCTTACATGAGTATGCCATTTTTATTGCAGTTGAGAATTGTTTTTTTTGCTTGATCTGTTATAATAATTATTTTTTCCCGTCATATCAACATGTTTATGTGTAAATTTGTACTATTCTGATTTCTGATGTGACATTTGTCTCTGACCTGCTTGGTGATATATTTCACAGAATCACTCTTGTAATCCGCCACTGGCTGCAGGATGTTTTTGACTCTGGCTCTTTTGCGGAAGGGAATCCCAGGAAAGCAGTGGATCGGGAAGTACCGTCGACCGAGAGTAGTCACCTGGCAGATAAAACGCAATGTGATTAAACGCCTGGAACAGGAATCAGAGAATGAATACTGGATCAGCCAACCGTTCATGACGAAGGAACAGGAGCAAGGCCACGCAGCACAGAGGCGGGAGTGGATGTGGCAACAAATCAAAGCTGCACAACAAGCCAAGTTTCCTGAACACAAATACATCGCAGACCAACTAAACCACCTGAAAATCACCCAGACCTGGCCCAGCTAACCAGAAGACTGATGGATCTCAGTGTTTGGAGAGAGAAAGCAGATGAAAACATACTTTCTGCATTGTGCATCTGTATGTGATATGTGCTGTGTTTATAAATTACTTGTGATCATCACATTTGGCTCCTCTTCTTTTTTTTTGATTCATTATGTAGTCTTAACTGTCTCAGCTAAATTATATTTTAACATGGTAAATTAAATTCCAAGTTACGTACAATCAAATTTGTAAGTTGGTCATTTGTACTCTTGTAACTTTGTCAAAAGTAACAGCAGCAAAAAAAAAAGAAGAAGAAAGGTGAAGAATATGGTCACTCTTGATTATTCTTTTAATCAGATCTTTTCAGTAAATTGGAGTTGCCTAAATGATTTATTACCAAATCAGAATTTTTTATTCCTTCATGAATGTGCCAGATTACTATATTACTCTGTATTACTAGATATTTCTAAATATTACAGTATTACTAAATATAACACTATTACTAAATAATGGCTGAGTTGAGTTGTACTGACAACCTTTATGATACTTTAATGACACGCTTCCCTTTTGAAGTGTAAAAGCTCTAGTTAATTGAATTATTAGAATGATTTTACATTATACATAGTAATATATATTGGATATACCTATATACTGACCTGTTTAGCACATAATTACTCCCATGAGTACTCCCATATTTACTCATATAATATAATATAATACTCCCATGCACTAGAGAGCAGTGTACACATCAAGATAGCAAAATATGTTCAAAACTTCACTTCCCACAAATCAGTGGGCGCGAGCGCCTTGGTCTCCATGACAGTCTTGTTATTGTTGTGTCAGTAGATTATCATGGATGGATGAAGAATACAACTGCTTTTTTCGCCACTAAACCTTTCCTAATAAATCAGTCGACGATATGGTGGAATAATCAGATTTTCGTTTCATGTTCACGGACTCTTTACTCTCATCCACACAAGGTTTGACAGATCAGGTTCGGCCCATCTCAGTGCTGGTTGCTACACATTTTCTCACAGCACAGCTGTGATCTGGTCCGACTGTTAGTGAAGCATGAGAGAGCAGCGGTGGTGCAGCGGCCCGGTCCGGACACAGGAGGCTCGGAGTCGGATCACAGGCTTGATGGAGGAGATGCGCCTGTAACAGCTTCAGGAGGATGATTTCACGATACAGCCGTCGGCCTGTATCTAACAGCATAGAGATGTGCGTATAAATCACACAGACACGATCTCAAGCTGCCTACTTAGACAGCATTTTCGGTATCTTAGTTTTATAGGTAGCCAGCTCATAGGTTACTGTGGACTGGTGTTTAAGTATATCGGGTTTATTTGTTACTAAGTACAATGTGTAAACTGTCAAGGAATCGTTTACAAATCCTTCATTTTTTCCCCAGATAGATAGATAGATAGATAGAAATAGTCAAATGATAGATAAATTGATAGATAGATAGATAATCAGAACGATATTTGGTTTGATCCATAAATTGTCAGACAGATAAATAGTCAGATAGACAGATCTTTGAATTGATTCTTAGAAAGACAGGCCAATCAACTGACAGACAGACAGATAGATAGATAGATAGATAGATAGTCAGGTTATCAATCCAATTATTTGGATTGATAGATAGATAAATAGTCATATAGGCAAGGCAAGGCAAGTTTATTTGTATAGCACATTTCATACACAATGGTAATTCAAAGTGCTTTACATAAAAGAAAAGAAAAAAAAAATAATCACAACAATAAAACAAGGAATTTAAAAACATTGAAAATGATTAAAACAATTGATTTAAGAAGTTTAAAATGAATTTAAGAAAACGATTATACATAGAATATAGTGCAATCAGTTCGGACATCGCACAGTGCTCATTCAATGAATGCACAGCTAAACAGATGAGTATAGAAAGATCTTTGGATTGATCCTTAGATAGACACACAGACTGATGATAGATAGATAGATAGATAGATAGAAAGAAATAGTCAAATGATAGATAGTCAGACAGATCGTTGTATGTATGTGTATATATATATATATATATATATATATATGTAGATAGAAAGATCTTGAATGGATGGATAGAAAGATAGATCTATAGATAGATTTATTGATTGATCGATCATTATATAGATTTTAGAAGTTGCTCTGTCTTCATCCAGTAAATGCTCTTCATCTTTCTCTCTCTTTGCTGGTTTTGGTAGTTGTGGTTTGTCCCGCAGCTGTCTGGACCAGCATCCTCTTCCAGAGGAGGCAGATGATGATACTGTGCATCCGCCCAGACTCCTGCATGATCTTCAGGAGGACATGTCCTCATACAGCAGGTGAGTGCCAGGTACAATGTGTGTCTGTACAGGTATATATTAAAGGGGCAGGGTTTCATTACTGAGTATAATATGTGAATTCTTTTTATATTATAAAAAAATATTTATTTTATAATATTCGCTCTTTCCAATCTGACGTTTGAATTTATGAGATAATCACTCTCTCTCTCTTTCTAGGTCTGAGGAGTCCTCTGCATCATCCGTCAGATCAGGATGTCAGACACTCACCACAGATGACACAGCTCAGTCTTGGTCTGGTATCCATAGTTACACGGGAACTGGCATCTCTACAGAGCGCAGCTCTGTCTTCTCGTGGGGCTACGATGTGAGTGATGTCTTCTCGATTTCTAAGGGGCCGTTTACACAAGATGATTTCTTGTTTTTAACTTTACACAGCGTGTTCAAAATGTGCTGCTGACTAGTTCAAATTCATCTCTTTTTACTTTTCCCTCTTTCTTTCTCTCTTTCCCCGGTAGGAATTTGATAAAGCCGCTTCCAGGCAGGTCCAACAGATGTTTGAAGAGATTGAAGAACTGTTGTACGAGAGGAAGTGTGAAACACAGCTCAAAGGCCTGCAGGAAGAGTGTCAAGAGTGGGCTTCACGATTCCCTCACCTACAGTATGCACTCGCACACATGGACACACTCAGATCTGTGAACATCAGTGACGCCTTCATAGTCTCTGGTTAGGGCTGCAGGATTAATCATATTTTAATCGATCATGATTTCTGCATCTCTTGATTAGTTGCATATAATTATCTGCAATATTTGCCCGCTAGTTGTTTATTCGTATTTTCATTTGACATTTGAAGGTGCTATACAGTCCTTCACGGTGCTGTGTGTGCTATTTGCTGCTAATCGATCTGCGAGGAAACCTTCTCAGTGACAGACTGTAATAAATCCAAACTTGAATCTCAACTGTACTGTTGGTGAATGGTGAAATTGCTGAAAAACAAAGTCTTTTTGTTGCTTTAATAGAAAAATGTTAACATAATTTGGAATTATTAGAATTTGTATTAGGAATTTCACAGTTTTTGCTTTAAAGATAAGCTTCTTAAAGGAACACTCCACTTTTTTTTTGAAAATAGGCTCATTTTCCAACTCCCCTAGAGTTAAACAGTTGAGTTTTACCGTTTTCAAATCCATTCAGCCGATCTCTGGGTCTGGCGGTAGCACTTTTAGCTGCAGCTTAGCATAGATCATTGAATCTGATTAGACCGTTAGCAACTCGCTCAAAAATGACCAAAGAGTTTTGATATTTTTCCCATTTAAAACTGGACTATTTTGGAGTTACATCGTGTACTAAAACCGTCGGAAAATGAAAAGTTGTGATTTTCTCAGACCCGGAGATCGGCTGAATGGATTCGAAAACGGTAAAACTCAACTATTTAACTCTAGGGGAGTTGGAAAATGAGCCTATTTTCAAAAAAAGTGGAGTGTTCCTTTAAGGTTTTACCAGAGAATGTTTTTTACTGAATGAGATTAATTATTTTAGAGATTGTGTTACTGTATATGATAAATATGATAAATCAAGAAATTAGATGAGGTGAAATAAGGCCTATGTATAAGCTGATGTTTCTTGATTTTTGCTTAGGAGAAATTGCAATAATTCGGATGAAATCTAAAAAGAAATTTCTCAAGTGAGAACAGTCGTGATTTAATAATATTTGCATCGATATCATAGCCCTGCATCACAAAAAAAAAAATTCTGACTTGTAAAAAAAGGCTTAATATTGCCTGCCATTTGAAGATGCCGAGTTCAAAAATATCAATAAAAATTTTGCTCAAATGAAAAATATGCTCAAATGCTCCATTAATATCAAAGAACTTTACATAAACACAAGTTCATAAATAAATAAGCTTTTTTCATAAAATCTTATGCTTGGATGTAGTAAAACACCCACAGATGTAGCAGAAAACACCTGGGTCATGCTTGCAGTTTCTTCTGTCACTGACCATAATTCTAACCTTGAAATCAGGATTATGCATGAAATAATCACTTCACAATCTTTCATGCATGTGAAAATCAGCTGAGAATTGAACAAATAGTTCTAACCTGGCAAAGAGGAAGATAGGAATCTTGTCTTTATGGCAGTTTTTCAGGTGATTAAGGCATAAGACAAGACTTCTTCAACTTAAAAATGGTTGTTGAAAGAAAAAATGCTTTCGCGTGCTAGAGCAAAACGGGCTCTATTTCTAGAATTAGCACCCAAACACAGTATTGGATTTTTGAGCGAAATAATTGTGATTATAAGTTTAACTTTTATTGTGCAGTCCAGTCTCTGGTTATTAAACCTGTTTGGGGTATTTGTGTGTGACAGAATCCTTGGAACACAGCTGGTTTGTCCCACAGATGAAGGATTCCAGTGGTACGCTACACCAGCTTATGCGCCCATCCCCTCCAGTGGCGACCAGAGCAAAGAGAAAACGAATGAGTGAGTCATCTGCGGGTTTGTGGATTTGTGTGTATGAAATCATTATTGTTCTATAAAGCCTATTTTTCATCACACTGTGTGTGTGTGTGGCAGGTTGTGTGTGCAGGGTCGGAGGGCAGTTTTGTGTCGGCCCTCTGCGGAGGTGACCCACCCTAGTGTCACGCCCTGTAGTAACCATGGAGACGAGTTGCCCAGGGTAATCGAGGCCGAAGGGCTGATAGAAGAGTATCTCGCCTTCGACTGCAGGGACCTGTGAGTTTTGTGTGTGACAGATGGGAGTTAATCATCATTTATCTGGTATTTTTCTGTGATGTTTGTAGATGAATAATATGTGTGTTCATCTAGGGATGAGGAATGGGAACGTGAGTATGTGAACAGATGGCGGAGGCGCTGGCTGCCCCCTGTCTCGCCTTATCGCTGTCGTCGGGAGGCAGTGCTTGATCTGCTGTTTGATGACGTGTGGCGTGAGCTCATTGGCTGGATGGAGGAACTTGTATGTAGGCATTGGGAAGGTTTTGTGTCAGGTAGGTTGAATTTTCAAATACTTGTATAAATGTGATGGTTATTTTGGTTTATGTTTAGCAAACTTAGAACTGGAATACTGGGACTACCGTTCAAAAGTCTGCAGTCTGTAACATTTAAGGGATAGTTCAGCCAAAAATGAAAATTACCCCATGATTTACTCACCCTCAAGCCATCCTAGGTGTATATGACTTTCTACTTTCAGACGAATACAATCAGAGTTATATTTAAAAATGTCCTGGCTCTTCCAAGCTTTATAATGGCAGTGAATGGGTGTTATTCAATCCAAGTCCAATAGAAGTCCAATAAACTGCACCAATCCATCATAAAAAAGTGCTCCACACGGCTCCTGGGGATTAATAAAGGCCTCCTGAAGCGAATTGATGCGTTTTTGTAAGATAATATCCATATTTAAAACTTTATAAACCGTAATCTCTAGCTTCCGCTAACTGTTGTACGCATGACTGTGCAGACGTAGGTGTAGCGTAAGCTCCATTAAGAAGAGTAAATTATGGGGTAATTTTCATTTTTGGGTGAACTATCCCTTTAAAGTTTTTGAAAGAAGTCTCTTATTCTCACAAAGGCTGCGTTTAAACATACAGTAAAAACAGTAATATTGTGGAATATTATTACAATTTAAAACAACTTTTTCTTGAATATATTTTAAAAGGTATTCTATTCATGTAATGGCAAAGATTAATTTTCAGTAGCCAGTATTCCAGTCTTTAGCATCACATGATCCTTCAGAAATCATTCTGATATGCTGATTTGTTATTATTATCAATGTTGAAAATAGTTATGCTGCTTTATATTTTTTGTGGATATTGTATTATTATTATTTTTTTGTATATTTTGTCTGGATTCTTTGATGAATTGAAAATTCAAAAGAACAGCATCTATTTGAAGTTTTTTGTAACAGTATGAAAGTCTTTATTCTGACTTTCGATCAATTTAATGCATGCTTGTTGAAAAAAAAAAGTAATTTCTTTAAAAATATATACTGACCCAAAACTTTTGAATGGTAGTGTATGTTTAGCAACATTGAAATAATATGAATGCAAATTTTAATCTGGTTATGGCAGTGAGGTTAATGCATATACATATGCTTACATAATCGAAATATTAACAAAGTCTGATTAATATGTTGCAGTATTCTTGTGCATGAAACAATATATAGGAGATAATGCACATGATCAGGACATCACCCTGGAGTTTATTTTGTGATAATGATCAACAGACTGTACATTGTACTGAAAGTTGTCCTTTTAATTAGACAGCTCACCAAATAATTTAAGAAATTAAATACTGTTTTGAGGTGAATTTATATTATGTGAGAGGAGACTGCAGTGATAAGAGAAAAATACAGTTTAGGGGTAATTATTCAAAACTATTTTGAAAGCAGCGTGTTGCGTTTGGCCGAATCAAGTATTTCAGAGAGCCATGCAATGAATAAGTGAAGAATAATCTCTCTGAACGTCTCTGTCCACCAGATGATGAGAAGAATACCGTGACCCTCAGCCCTGCCTGCCCTGATACTCAGAATCCTTTTCTGCTGCTGTCCAATGTCTCAACAGTGCTTCCTCCACTGTCACAGACCAGAACACAACAGCTCGCGGCCGGCTTGCAGGCCCAGGTTAGTCAACCACTTGTAGAACAGAAGGGTTCCTATTTTTCCTTGTGGCAGATGGATGCAACATTGATTTCATCTGAAATCCCATCTGATTTCAGATATCTGTAAACCTCCCTTCCCCTGCCATCTGCTTGATGATATCCTCCAAAATATTTAATTGACAGGATTCCCACGATCTTGGAAAAGTCATTGAGAATCTAAAATAATCTTGACATGTCTGTAGTGAATGGGTAGTTGATGTGAAATGCTTAAGGGAAGTTGTGGTACTGTATCCAAAACTATTTGGCTTTGTTATATAATGCATGCAGTATTAATTGTGTTAACTTGGAATTTTTGTACTTTTAAAAATTAATTTGCCACGCTACAGTACAATTTAAGTCATAAAGGAGAAAAATTAATAAAATTATGAAATAACCAAAAGAAACTGCACCACATAACGTCCCTTATGCATTAATAAAATTAAAAATAAATAAGTAAACAAAACATGGACATGTTTTGCATCAAATACTGCCCCAAAAATGTATCTTTTGTTCTAAAATATTTAATTGGCTAGAAATTTTATTATATTAATAAAATTATGTAAAAATGTTTTAATGAATTTGTCTGAAGCTGTGGGAATTCTGTAGATATGCTTAGTCATTGTGGAGAGATCTTCACTGCTTTGTGTCCTCTCTGTCTTTACACATGTACAGTACATACTCAAAAATACACACAAATGCTGTATTTCACTGCTGTCAGCATTTGTCTTTTCAGCTTTTCCCCCAGGCTTTTGATTCATTAACTTTTTACCTCCTTTTTTTCTGTGTTTTCTTCTGTGTCCCTGTTTCTGCCTTTCTGTCCAATCATCCATCTGTCATCCGTATTCTTCCTTTCTCTTTCTTTACCTCTCTATTTCTATCCTTCCCCCTCATTTTCTTTCCAAAGAGCTCAAACTCATGGGGTTCAAAGCACAAGTCAAGACGGAAATCCAAAAAGCAGAGAAAGTCATCGACTGTATGTAACTCTACCCTGATAACAACACTTAGACAGAGAGGGCGAGCGAGAGAGTGTTTCAGTCTGTGGACCGGTTTCTCTCTCTTTCTCCTAAACTTCAACACTAATCTTTGTTTTTTAACACAACTCACTGGCCACTTTTTTTTAACAACCTTTTAAACTGTCTGACATTATTTTAAGCTTGCATTCATTTTTTAATCTTGTGGAGGTGTTTATAATGCTTGTTCCCACTCTTAGTTTTGTTTCTGTTCTGTGTTTCTTTTCAGTGTCTTTTTTTCTGTTTTACACGTCATCGCATGCTGTACAGATGATGGATGTCAGATGCTGTGAATGCCATCTCCTGTTTTTTTTGTTGTTGTTTTTTAAATCGTTGAGATATACAGACTTGTGCATTACAGGACAATAAAATTAAAACATGAATTTGCTTAACTTTTTCTTTTTCCTACTTCTCTCTCTGTCTCTGTTCCCACAGACCAGTCGAGTACCTGTAGGGGCGGCAGTTGCTCATCACAATTTTAATGACCTCATCATGATACATGGCATTCCACTGCAGCAAAGGAACCTGGGGACACTGGACCGAATAGCTCAGTATGACCACCGCAGAAGAAATAAACACAACCTTTACAACCTTCACTATGTACTATTCAGCACTGTTGTTTAGTGTTCTGATGTTGCAGGAATTGGTCCAAACTAGAGGTCAGCTGATGTAGTATTTTGCCTGTACAGACAACAAGGTATGGGAGAAAGCCCTCTAGTGCCGCCCATAGGAAAAAACAGGCAAACTAGGATATATTCCAAGAGCTGTTTTATGTTTCTTAATAGCTCAGTTAATGAAATCTTTTTTTTAAATAAATTGATTGACCTCTAAAAAAAATCTAAAAATTCTAACAATATAAAAAAACATATTTTGTGTGTTTTATTTTTAAATAAATACACTATTGTTCATTTTTTTTAAATGTTTTTGAAAGAAGTCTCTTATACTCACCAAGGCTGCATTTTATTTGATAAAAATACTGTATCAAAAATACAGTAAAAAAACTGTAATATTGTGAAATAATATTATTATCTATTTTAATGTATTTTTATAGAAAGTAAAAAAAAAATAGAAAATAATTTTTTTAACCAATTTATTACAATAACCATATTTTCTTGTGTAACAGACTACAATGGTTGTATTGTTTATTTTTGCATGCAACCAGCAAAGACAACACAATTGAAAGACTTGTTGTCTATTTATTGTCTTTCTGTTGTTTTGTAGTACTTAGTCTTATTCAGACCACAGACTCGTGCTTCCGTAGACTATCAGTGCAGGAATAACTTTTGTATCTCTATGGCTTTTTTAACTGAATCACACTATCTTTCAATAATCCTCTCTATTTTTCTGACCGTAGGGACTCCGAGGAGAAAGTGTCTCATCGTCCCGGCTCTAGTGTCATTCCCACCAGTAAACCTCGGCCCCGCCGTGCACTGGAACAAAGCACCTCCTCTTTGACTCGCCCCCCTCAGTCGGCACGGCGACGGAACCCACCCCCTCGCACTCTAATGCCATTGACATCCAGTGTAACACCGCCCATCACAACTGGCTCCATGGAAGAGGTGGTTAGAGGCACAAGATTGTAAGAGCACCATTCATTTGAACTCCTGTACTCTTTTGTTTCCCAAAAAGCGATTCTCCTGCAATAGTGTGTGTCCGTGTGTGTTTCAGGACGACGGCCAGTGACCGTTTGGCCTCACCTCCAATGCCTCTCAGTAGAAACACACTCCTCCCTCCCATTGGCACAGGAGACACAGACCACACATACTCCGGACAGCACTCACGGCTTATGCAGGTGCTGTTCATGTAACACACAACCAGACATTACTAATAGTTTTTAGTTGAATAAGTAAAATAACAGTAAAATAACTGTTGTCTATTTGAATATATCTAAAAGCTGAATTTTCAGCAGCCATTACTCCAGTCTTCAGTGTCACATGATCCTTCAGGAATCATTCTCATACACTGATTTGGTGCTCAGGAAACATTTCTTAATCAATGTTGAAAACAGCTTTGCTTCTTTAATACTTATGTATGTGTGTGTGTATGTTTATTTATAATATATTTAAGATATATATTTATTTGAAAACATCACTGTTATTTTAGTATCACTGAAATACTATTATAGTTTTTATTAGTTTGACTTAGTTTTCATTTTTATATTTTGCATTTTAATTTTAATTTTTGTTATAGTAATTTTGTTGTGTGTTTTTGTCATTTTCATTAGGTTTTGTATTTTTACTTGTTTATATGGCTTTTCTTTTTTCTTTCCGTTTTAGTTATTTTAGTACAAATAAACTAAATGAAAATGAGAAATTGCCTTAGCTGAAATAAATGTATGTTTATTTAATATTATTATTTTATGTCAGCTAACGTATTTTATTCCAAGAAATAAAATTATTATTATTTTTTTTGTGGTCTTAGTTTTAGTTAACCATGAAAACACGTGTGTTTACAGAAGCAGAGAGGCTCCTCGAGTCGTGCGCACAGTGCAGTGACCGATGAGGGTGTCGGTCTGCAGCCCCGAGACAAACTGCACCTGCTGGATGTGTTTTCCAGACCCAACACCACACACACCTTTAGGGTGAATCTTTCCTGCACATGAACACTTCACATGACCTTTGAACTTCATCCTGACCCTCATCATGTGTATTTATGTGTGTACTGATCATGGCAAAACTTGCTTTGCAGTCAGACACCCCTTATCGGCGTTCATTCACTGGAATAGACAACATTGGGCAGGGACGACCTGGCAGAGCTTCTGTTGGTGTAGGTGGGTGCATACAAACACACATCAGATTTGTAGAATTAACACTATAATTCTATAAATTGCCCCATTGACTGTGTTTGGGTGTGTGAGTGCAGATTCTCTGGGAATTGGTGTGACTGGAATCAGTTTGGGCATCAGCAGCTCCTCCTTCATAGACTCATTTTCCCATCATCCCCTTGGTCACTTCCCCATCGAGCATGAGGAGGAGCCAGATGCAAAAGCTCCGCCCCCAGGTCAGTGAGAATCAGTTTTAATGGGCTTTTTTGCATTATTTTTTAAAATAAAGGTAAACAAATAATTAATGTACAGAAAAAAATAACGTAATAGTATTTTTGTCATTATAAACTACGGTAAATTTGTATTTCTTGAAGGAAACACCAGGGGCCAGTTGCATAAACATAGTCACCACGTTCAGACTGTGTCTTAAGAACTAGTTTGACTAACTAGCAGTTAACCAAGTGGTTATTAGTCTTGTCTTTTCAGATTCAAATGAGATCAATCTACATTTTTATGTAACTGACTTAAAAGAATTATGACCAGTCTTGTAGAAACAAAATTAGGTGTCTAACTTTTAAGACTAGTCTAAGCAGTTTATGCAACCGGCCACAGTACTTGCAAGGCAGGTTTCTGGTAAACGGTTGTAGGTTTTTGTTCTGTGTAAACTTTGTTTGCAGTGTTAATGTGGCTATAAATAGTTAAATAGATATAAGAAAGAAAAGTCACGATGACAATTAAATATGCAAATAAACTGCTGTTCAAAAGCTTTGGGTCAATAAGATTTTCTTGATGTTTTTGAAAGAAGTCTCTTGTGTTGCATTTATTTGATCGAAAATGCAGTACTGTGAAATATTGTTACAATTTAAAATAAATATTTTCTATTTTAATATACTTTAAAATGTAATTTATTCCTGTGATGCCAATGCTGAATTTTCAGTCTTCAGTGTCACATTATCAACAATTGTGCTGCTTAATATTTTTGTGGAAACTGTGATTTTCAGGACACTTTGATGAATAGAAAGTTCAAAAGAACAGCATTTATTTGAAATGGAAACATTTTGAAACAATGTTAACGTGTTTATTGTCACTTTTGATCAGTTTAATGCATCCTTACTAAATAAAAGTATTCATACTGACCCCAATAAAAATATACTGACCCTAACTTTTGAACGATAATGATAATATTAATTTTGTTATTGCTGTCAGTCAAAACAAAATTAGCAAAAGAAAAATTAGGAAAAGAAAAATATAATAGGAATCTATATCAGAATATCAGAAGCCTTGCATGCACTGTAATAAGATTTATATGCTTGGGCTCATCAAATTTGCCCCTTCTTAGTACTTTATATTTATGAATATTACATAATTTTTTACTTTAAGAATAATGATGAAAGAGTGAAATGTAGAAAGGAAGCCATTTATTATTCTGATTTATTATCAATGTATTATTTAACATTTTTATGATTAATTAAGTACCATGCTCTAACTAAAATGGGTGAGTGCCAAAAGTCTAAACTTTTTCTTAAGATGGAACTTCCTAAACCTTACAAAGATCTCACAGGAAATATTCCTTACAGACTTGCAGTACATTTGTTCTACAAATACCCCGAGTTTGTATTTAGAAACTCATCTAGAATACAGTATATAATAGAAAGGGACATGATTGGATTTAGCATAAAATGCAAGTAATTCTGGTAAGAAAGCAACCACTAAAAATATAAAAGTACCTTTAAATGCGTAAACGTAGTGTTCACACTTTGTCTCTCTCTCTCTCTATCACTACACCTAGTGTTTGTTCCAGCACGTTCCCACAACAGAGGCGGTTCGACAGCACGCAGTAGCAGACCAGGGCTTTAACACAAACACACTTACACACACATATGGTCTCCCTCACCTTCTTGAACCAAACTCACCTCAGCACTGACGCAACTTTTCTTCAGTACTGACAGGCGCTTTATACGTCTGCTGGACTTTTGTATGACATGCCTCTTGGGCGTGGACTTTATTTATGACCGCTGTTGTTGTTATTAGTAGTATTGTTATTCATGTTGATGTTTGAAATTTTCTAAAACCCTATTTTTGTATATTAGTCTATTCAGCTTTATATGGCTGCCAAATACTGGAAACTGTCTTTCCCTTACATCTGTAGATGTACTGTACATGCTGTACTGTATGGAGTAACAACTTTTGGTTTTCCCTAAAAATGGCTCTATGAAGCCTACATGAGTTTCTATGCAGGTTCATTCAAGCAGGGTATTAAATTGCCTGAATGTTGCCTCACCGGAGTGTTCAGGACCCTATTGGATCGTGGAACCTGCTACAGAAGATTATACTATCTATATCCTAGATGAATATTCCATTGTGATGCAATTCCAACAACTTCATCCACGATCATGGACAATAGGTGTGTAAGAATTCTTTTTATTAAGAAAATGAAGAGTCCAAAGGATTTTAAGTCTTTGTATCATGATTCCGTGATCATGTAATTTTTAGTAACATTATGACATTCAAACTGACTCCAAGGTCTTATTCAGTGTAGAACCACCACCATGACCCTGTTTTTCAAAAGGAAACATGAATACATGGAAATTCTGGAATTACACCTGCAATACAAGAGTGGGCCAGTACAATTGTACAGCTTACATAATGACAGTTGAAAAGAGGATTTAAAGTTTCAAGTTTCTTATTTTAAAACAATTTGTTATTCAGAAAATAAGCCTTTGTGATTGAGCCTTAGTCCCGCAAGCCATACAGAGCTTGGCAAGCGACGGACAGGACAGTGTTTATTAAATATTACATATATAAATAGAAACGCACACCAAGACTGCAGAGTTCAGGGTTTGTTCAAATAAATGTACTGTAATT
Source organism: Sinocyclocheilus rhinocerous (assembly GCF_001515625.1). Classification (NCBI taxonomy): domain Eukaryota; kingdom Metazoa; phylum Chordata; class Actinopteri; order Cypriniformes; family Cyprinidae; genus Sinocyclocheilus; species Sinocyclocheilus rhinocerous. The sequence continues at coordinate 1,123,101 of NW_015626361.1, forward strand.
TTTTTTTTTTTGTCGGCATTAAGTGGATTTTACAGGAATATTATAGGAAAAGTCTTTCATTTACACTTTTAAATGGCTATTTGGTTCCTTTGGTGCCAGGAAATCTTTAAATATTTTAGACTGACTGGTAAAAAACATTTTGACGTACCATTTTACTGGCAGATATTGAATGTGGCTCTTACAGGTTTGTAATGTTTATGTGGCAGCTTCACTGTAAAAGCATTTATTGAAAACGTACCGACTCTAACTGAACATTTGCATTTCTCCGATTTGATTAACGTGTTGATCTCAGTGAGTGAGTATTACTTTTAATCGACTTTTTTTTTTTCTATCTGGAGAGTATCTAAGCTCAAAGCATGTATTATGAGTGTACAAGCCATCATAATGTTTGATGATCAGAGAGATGGATTCCTCTATAGCCATACCGAAGATGTGTCACGGGAAGACATCTCTTCATACCCCAGCCTAACGCCTCCGCCTCTAAGACAGAGCCAACTATTAATCACTCAACTCAGCAAGGACAATCTAGAGTTGCAGAAGTTGTAGCCATATTTGACTTCTAGACTTTTTTTGTCATTGGACAGAGATTTCCAGAGTTCCAGTAGACATTCTGCTGTCTGACCACAGAGTTTCATTGCTGCTGATTTGAGTGGGCAGATTTCAAGAGCCATGTCACCTGGATCAACAGACCACGCTGGTCTTTTAAACACGGATGCAGATCTTTTGCAAGCGGACATGTTTCGTGTGTGGAAATAATGGTTTATCTGCTCTAAGTCTGGTGGAGATGACAGTGCTGGATGGGAGTGTGTGTGATTGTGTGTGTTGAGGTGACAGCTCTTGGCAGGTGTAGCACTGCTGGATCTAAGATTACCCCTAAATGTTTACCTCTGTAACATAAATGAGAATGGCAAGGGAAAAATAAAGGTAATTATTTGAATAATATGGTGTTTTTCTTTTTTGTCTTTTACACTGTAACAGTACTGTACAGTAACATCTGATTGTATCTCGGTAATTATTCAGTTTGGAGTCAACTTCAGTTTTCTCTAGCAGTTGTTTTGTATGTTGGTTTCAAATACCTGGTTCAAAACGGTATGAATTTAGAATAATACTAGTGATTCTATCCTCATCATATTTTACACATTTTTGCTATAGCTGCTGGATAAACAAGTGAACTTTAAAACCGCTTGTCTACATTATAAATTTAAACAATAAATTATTAATAATATTTGTTGATTGAAACAAGGTTTTGATGATTATTCTGAGTTTTTGGTTTGCTAGTTAATATTTTTGCAGAATTCATTTAATCAACAGTAATTTTTTTGCTGTTTTCCCCTTTTAGAGAAAGGCTGTGTAATAATTATAAAGTATAAAATGACTGATGACTGTATGCAATTAAATTGACGTAAGGACATTAAACCCATTGCGCACACATTTTATTAATAAACAAGACTTGTTTCAGTCGACTTAAAGGGATAGTTTACCATATATATACATATATATGTTGTCATTTAATCACTCTTGCATCATCCTCATCAAACCTGAAAGACGTTTTTTTTTCTCTTTTGTGGAATTCAAAGAATTTTGAATGAACTAGCCTTTGAAGACTTGTTGCCACCTACTGTCAAAATGATCTATCTCGTAGAAACGGACACTAAACAAATCTTACTGTTTTTGGGACATCCAGCAGCCTTTTAGGGTTTGTTCCTCATTTGGACGGCAGAGGGAGCCACTGGAGCACTTTTGATGTCTGTGGGACTGCAGCATTCAAAGTTCTTCGTAAATATTTTTAATATTTAATAAGAACTCATAATGTCTGTTGATTATTTGTATAATCAGTATTATTAATACAAATACTTTCCTATTGTCACAGTGGTAAAGTGTGCCTGTTTGCTACTAACATCTCTACACTGAATTGCATTCACATGTATAACCTAAATTCAGTCCATTTTATATTCAGCAGCATGAACAACCATTGCCCTTGATGGATGTCAAAGCATGAAACATCTACAGCTCATTTTCATGTCTGGTTGGTAACTGTGTTTTTATTAGTGCGCACAAGCGCAGCACAACAATCACATCACAGACAACGAAGCGAACTGCTAACTCATTTTCCCCTGCTGCATGCTTTAGCAGAGCATAATCAACACACTGACTTCACACAGCTCTTTCGCTCTCTCTCTCGCCCCTCCCTCACTTGGTGTCTTTCTCTGATACTAGTGGCAGATTGAGAGATCTGATACAGCTCTGTTTAGCACTGGTGATCAAAGGCCTCCGGCTGTTTCTCTTGCATATTTTGGCACGGTCCTCTTTTGTGTAAGAGACGAGAGAGTTTCTGTTATTCAGACACTCAATACTGTATAATTAACAACAGAGACACACAACAACAACACAAACATTAATACGGGAACATCGTAAAGTCAATTAGTTTTTGCTGGTGTGAGCTTGGTCTCACCTCTTTTGGTATTTGTGTCTGTGTGTTGGCATATTAATGTGTGTTTATGTCTTTCAGTGGTCACGTTCGACCTCCACCGCACCAGATCAAGGCCCCCAATAGTTCCCTCTCTGGCCTTATGTTGGCTTTCCTGTGGCATAATATCTCTCCATTGAGTCCTTCTCCACTGACAGCAAGATTCTGAGATGTCCACTCAACAATCACTCCTGGTTCTCACCGTCTTGCTGTGGTACTTAATTGGAAGTCCCCAGCGTCTCATAAGATAAACGTCGAACACATATAGCATCCCTGGTTCCAGTTCACCGACCACTGCTGTTGTGACTGCCCGACGTGGGTTCAACTCCTGGAAATACTTACAGAGGACTCTCTCATCAGCAGGACGGGACTCTGGGTCGATGCAACGATCAGTTGAGGTGTGCTTGCTGTCAAGTGGGATCTGCCTCCGATAAATGCAATAGAGACTCCGCTCTTCGGTACCCATCCAGGCCAGAGTGACGGAGTTGCAGGTCCGCAACTTGTTGAAAGACTTAATCTGTAGTGTGGTGGGAAACACCGGCACGGCTCGGCGGTGGTACGCCGACGACGCCTGCATTTTGAGACAGAATTTGGACTTGCTGGAATCACCTTTAGGAATCGTCGACGAGAAACCTGGATCCAAGGCCTGGAGCTGGATGAGGTACGAAGGGGCACTGTGCAACCATATCTGGGCAAGCTGGTGACCCACCTCCTGAGACGTCAAAGTCCGTCCTTTACTGGAAACGGTGACCTTGACTTTACTAGTGCCGTTGCAGGTATGCAAGGTAAGGAGGCCATTTTGTTGCCACCCGCGAGGTTTAAATCGGAACTGATCCCCCTGTAGACTGCTTGCGTCCCCAGTCAGGGTGACCCATTTGACCTGGCCTTCCCGTAAGGATGTGACGGCTGGACGAGCCTCCTCGTGCGTGCGGGCAAAAGTGCCGGTGTAGGCTGCACTCGTGCCATTAATCCTGTCCACTACGAACACATCAAAGTAGTACTGTGTATCCGGAAGCAGGTCTGAAACTGTGCACACACTTTCGATGTCCCTGCACACACACCCAGGGTCCTCAAACTTGTCAGTCGTGGATGATTCACGATCCTTGAGGGCATCTGGCTGCCGCCACCACCAATCTTTAAGTGTTGCCCACACAATCTCTTTGCTTTGTTTGTCCCTCCTTTGTCTCTTCTGCATACTCTGTATCTCCTTTCGGATTCCCTCATGAGCAGCGCAAAGATTTCGGTAGTTATGTTTGTGGTTGACTAAGACGCAATATTCATGATGTGGCCGGTGACCATCTTTAACAACTACGGATGAGCTTGGAGCCCAGTTTAAGGTGACACTGGTCATGCCCACCCCCAGCATGTGCACTCTGGGGTCCGACGGCAGCTCCGGGAAAGCCCCCGAGAGACCAGGACCTTCGTGGAGGTACGCTGACACCTGCGTGTCCTGTTCATTTGATTTCAGCCGCAGGATGTAGATGGATGCCGGAGCATAGGCAGGACCGGTGTAGGTGTCTACAGCATTGCCGGTGTAGGTGTAAATCCTAACCTCTCTTCCAGAACCTCTCCACCAAACCTCAGGCATGCTCTTCTTCGAGCTCCCTGCAGAAACGAAGCATTTCAGATCAAGATCAAGCATATTCAACAGACGGCTCTAATCAAAATAAAAACATTTGGGCGGCATGCACGGATAAGCCTGTTTTTTATGCAAACCATCATTACTTTTGTCTGCACACTTTTAGAGGGAATGTTTGGTAATCAAAGTGAATAATTCAAAGGTGTAGATGGGGACCCCTGAGTTCACAGTCTAAATGATTTATATGCACTTTATGACTTTATAATGCTGCTTTGCCTGCCAGACTAACTCCTAATTTCAGTACATGCACATGATTACGAAAGCAGAGTGCAGAAATGTAGTCACCATAAAACGCAATGCAACATCAAATCATCAGGATTATTCTGGTACTGTTAAACACATGAAGCAGATGTGTCTTCCAAATATTAATTAACATAATTGCTAATTGTAAAATGCTTTTTTGCAACAAAATAGATAAAAAATATTTTTATGCAAACCATCATTACTTTTGTCTGCACACTTTTAGAGGGAATGTTTGGTAATCAAAGTGAATAATTTAAAGGTGTAGATGGGGACCCCTGAGTTCACAGTCTAAATGATTTATATGTCACTTTATGACTTTATAATGCTGCTTTGCCTGCCAGACTAACTCTTAATTTCAGTACATGCGCATGATTACGAAAGCAGAGTGCAGAAATGTAGTCACCATAAAACGCAATGCAACATCAAATCATCAGGATTATTCTGGTACTGTTAAACACATGAAGCAGATGTGTCTTCCAAATATTAATTAACATAATTGCTAATTGTAAAATGCTTTTTTGCAACAAAATAGATAAAAAATACATTTATCTGTCTAGCATTATGAGTGAAAATTATGAGTGAATTAGTTTAATTTACATTTTTTAACATTTAAAGTTGTACAAATTAACATTAATGTATCATGCACGAATATCAGTTTAAAAAAACAACAGTATATTTATAATTACAATTAAAGGAATAGTTCATCCAAAAACGATAACTTAATTTACTCACTCTCGTGTCATTTTAAACCTGTATGACTTTCTTAAAAATATTTTGTTTAATGTTCCACAGAAAAAAGAAAGTCATTCAGATTTGGAACAACATGATGGTGTGTAAATAATGATTCATTTTGGGGATAACCTAGTTTAAAGTGCCCCTATTATGGATTTTAGAAAATTACCTTTCATGCAGGCAGTGTGTAATGTAGCTGTATGTGAATGTAAACAGTCTGCAAAGTTGTAAAGCTGAAAGTGCATCATAAATAAAGTTATTGTCTCTCAAAAGAAAGTGTCGACTCTGAATTGCTTAAATGAGTCGTTTTAAATTCGAATCCCATTTCCGAGAATTTCACACATCACAAGTTGCCACATCCGTTTTCGACAAGCGCTGTAAGCAGTAGACCAATCACAACAGACTGGGTCATCGGACCAATCAGAGCAGAGTAGCCTCACACAAAGGAGGGGTTTGGAAAGATGAATCTTTGAACAAATCGTTTGAGAGTCGTTGAGAAATAAGGTAAATTTAAATGCATTATAAGAAAATGAAAGTGTTTTTTGACCTTGCATGCATGTAAACCTGTTGTAGGGGACTCCCAAAACCAAATTATGAACCTATCAAATAGCATAATAGGGGCACTATAATAAATGCTATACATTTTTTTCTTTGTAAGCTCACAATACCTAATTCATAAACTAATGGTAACAAATAGACTCTCATTGTAAAGTGTTACTAAAAATTTTAATTAGAAACAGACGTGAATGTTTATCCATCCAGACTGTGCTTGCATATGCTGTATGTCTTTGTTTCTGTTTGACATTTTTTTCTTTCTTGTCTTCTCTCTGTCAGGGAAACAGCCTGGAGATTTGGAGATGGATAAGAGGAGAATCTTCTGTCCACAGAGGCCCTAAAGCAACACAACAGCAGTTTTACACCTGCTAATTAAATCAGTAAGCCTCAAGTGACTGCTTCGCTTCTTCATTAAAGCCACTGAAGGGATGTAACCCCATCTGCCCTTTGGATACAAAATCCCTGAGTTGTCTGTTAGCCCTGGTTAGGTCTATGCCAGCACTCCCAAACACAAACACACACGTACGTGTTTGCATGCATGCACAAATATACCTTCAAGCAGACACAATTCCATGAATAAGCATACATACACACACAAACTCACAGTGTGCTTTCTTAGGCGGTTTATCCTTCAGGGTCCGAACAGCCAAGCTCCATTCGATGGGCACTGCACAGGGGCTCACAGCAACGGACAGCAAATCGGCTTTCTTCTTTAGTGTGAAATACAGTCTGAAACACAGATCAGTATCTTTATGTATTAGACACAGCAAATATGATGTTTGGTGTAATTATTCATAAAAGCTTTGAAAAAAATCTATTTTTATATTCCATAAATTAACCATTAATAATAAATTAATCGGTCTAACAGTCTCCTTTACCAATATGCACCAGCCAAATCATGTCTCATTAAGACAATCTAATTTCATCTATTTGTATTCCTAATTTTTTAAACAAAAAACTAGTAAATGTCCCTTAATATCTCCTGAGACTTTGAATCTCACAATGTGGCTATATTTCTTATTTTGAATTTTATATTAAAAAAAAAAAAATCTTATTATATTTTTTTACTCTAAAGCAGAAACAGACATCCATAAAAGTCCCTCTATTGAAATTAAGCTGCAAACATATTTTGTTACAATCCCAAAGAATCCCAAAGACTTTAACTCATGACTGCCAACATTTATGAATAAACGTCTATTCAGTGTTCAGGAACTTGATCCACTCAGTCATATTATTATTTCTAGACAAAAGATAAGAGTAAAATTTAGAAATGTCCAGCCAACCTTGTGCTGTTCCTGGTACTGAATATCATTCAGAAGGATCTCAACTAGGGCTGTCATATCAATTAATCACGTGTGTATTTATATATACATATAAAAATACATATGTAAACACAAACTTTTATTTTGGATGCGATTAATCATGATTAATTGATTTGACAGTTTTAATCTCAACATTTTTTTTCAACAAAGCCTGACCATTTCAGTATGATCTTTACAGTTTGAGTGAAATTTAACTGTATTGTGAACATATGGCATCTATATTATACCAGCCAGTAACACACTTGTGAGAAGAAGGCTGTGAAGAGGGCATTAATTTTAAAGGAATAGTTTGCTCAAAAATTACAATTCTATCGTAATTTACTCACCGTCATTTTCTGGGGAGTATAAAAGGAGATATTCTGAGAAATGTTATATGTTATGTTTTTTTTGTCCATGCAATGGAATTCAATGATCGCCAAAAGTGTTTAGTTACCAGCATTCTTCAAAATATCTTGTTTTGTGTTCCAAAAATCATTAGGATATTAAGTAAAGATTATGTTCCATGAAGATATTTTGTAAATTTCCTACTGTAAATATATCAAAAATGTATTATCATTAGTAATATGCATTGATAAGGACTTCATTTGGACCAATTTAAAGGCGATTTTCTCAATATTTGGATTTATTTTTATTTTGTTTTTCAAAAAATTGACCCTTATGACTGGTTTTGTGGTCCAGGGTCACAAATGACGACAGAATTTTCATTTTTGGATGGACTATCCCTTGAATTATAAGGGTCAGAGAGAGGGTGAAAAAAGTGGTTATTAAAAACTAAATGATGACTGTTTTGGAACAAAGCAATGCACTTGGGGGGGGGGATTAATTCTAAAAAGTTTATGACATGGCGTCTTTAAATAACATGCCGCAGAGCTTCCTGGGGAATGTTTGACTGCTGTTGTTTGCACAGGTTGGTCTGCTAATGAAGGTGAGAAGAAACAAAAGCAATGACTCCAGAATGACTGATCCCTGATAAGCTTCTATCGATCCATCGCCGTTGTTTAGATATGCATCTCCACAAACCCTAATATTTACAGATCAAAGCTGATGCCAGGTGCAGCATCACTGTAGCGTGCTCTGCTCAGGCAGAAAACACATTCACTCCCCTTCCGTGAATAACATCACACTGGGCAGAATCTGGTGAACCTCCCTCGGTGCATTCTGGTAACCCCAGCCATTTGGCAACCGCCACTTCCTCTGACCTTGAAACCCTGCTTTGTGCGGCTGCCTTCAGTCAATGGTTTTCTGCATCTTCAACTGCTCATTATATTATTGCTATGGAAATAGTCAGACATTAGATTTAAGACAGCGTTTGTTTAATGTGATTTGGATCGCTTATTTTCATGTGGCTGGCACATCGGCATGGCACATGATCATAATATTGATTTCATTCTTCTGGTAATCAGGTTTAACTTTGACCTTGACAAACTACAACAAAAAAAAGGGTAATAGTTTTAGTTTGAGGGATTACTGGCAGGTACACTTCAGGTGTGTCCATCCCTTACCCTTTTAATGCAATAAAAGGGTAGAGTTTTTTTGTGGAAGGCACAGTTACAATCTGTTAATAGATTAATTAATTAGATTTATGATCAGCAGCTCCTGCCTGTGCATTGTGCATTGAAACTCATTCTGTTCTTCTCTCTCTTTCTCGCGCTCAGTCTGAAGCCTGACACCACCTCTGTTACGGGTGAGGGAGCAGTTCTCACTGTGATTCTCACTGGCTGCTAGTGTTGCTAATGGAAAAAGAAAGCTGCAATTTTAGCTGCTTGAATTCAGTGGGTTTGATATGGAGGAAACGGGGAAATCTGTGTCATAATTTTAAGCCCATTAACAAGAATCAAACAGATAGGAGGAAATAACTGACCCATCATTGATTTCAGAATGTCACAAAATGTTTGTGTTGCTAATAAAATGTAACTTAATGTCTTTACTACAGACTGTTCACAAGGGAAATATTGTAATATATCTTCACATGGGCTAGGTTTCCATTTGTGAGAAAATATCCTCTGGATTACTCCCCCCCATGTTTTAATATTTGCACCCTCAACAATGTTATTTTAGAATTACTGCTATAATATTATAGTAATTATTAATATTTTAAATTAGCTTTTGTTTTTATATTCAGTTTTTATTTTCATTTGAGTTTTTTTCATTTATAATATTTCTTTAAATCTTAAACTTTAAATCTTAAAGTTTAACAATAACAACACTGATTATAAAAGGCAGCTATTTCCATGTGTACTTTACAAACTATAAAACTTTATAGTGAACAAAGGAATATTATAAATTTGTGCAATATTTAATAATAATAATATCAAGAAATATTTACATACTATTAAGTAAATACTGCATTTTTTTTTTCTACACAGCATTACCCCATTGCGACCTCCTGGGTGTTTGAAACCCCACTGCTCTAGATGAGAGATATCATGTGATTTTCAGACGAGCCTAGTCCCTGCACTATAAGTGATCTCTCTGGAGGACTACAATGTTGATTTAAACTCTTCCACTCTTCCATTTCTTCTCTACAGTTAGAAGCAGCAAAACACAATCATTGTTTCTCTTTCATTTTTTTCCTTTCTGATTGGTACACTTGGCCCATTTTAGTGTACCTGCCTCTTATTGGAGAAATTGTCTTTATTTCCTCCGTCAGGTTTTACCTGCGAGTGCGTCCTTTAGGCAGATGTACTGGTGTGACCCTGTTTTCACTCAGCCATGTTGTGGGGTGTAATGTCACTTCATTTTCAGGTGCCAAGGCATAGATGGTGCTGGGACCAGAAAAGAGGGCCACGGCCAGGCAGAGACACCAGGAGAGAGCCATCCTTGTCCAACACAAACGACCACTCACTTACACTTGTCTGGAAAACAGAGAATGTCAGGTTTCAACAAGAGATAAGAGCTTTTAGAACGATTTTTCTTTCAACACTCTTTTTATAGAATATTTCACTAAAAACAGAAGGATGATATTAAAGAACAATGATGCTTTTCTTGACTTTTTAATTTGATAGAACTACAAGTGTTCAGTTCTCCCTTCATAATCTGCGCCTGAATTCCCATATTAGTATGTACTAAACTGGATTAAGAACTTTAGGGACTTACATGAAGTATGTGCTTGAGATCTGAGCATATACTACATCCGCCATGTGCACTGTCCTTTGACCACTATGTTCTTAACCTTTCGACCCATGACATACTAACAACAACACTGTTAGAAAAAATGTGCAACACTGAGTTTTAATTTTTGAGATTGAAAAAAATAATAATTTAACTACATTGTTACACAAGTACCATAAAAAAAGTTTTTTGACAAATTACTGTTGATATTCATCAATTGTAAGTCAGTTTGGAAAAAAGCTTTAAATGTTTTTAGTATGGCACTTGAAATAAGACATCTGACTCAAAGTTGTATGCTATTTTAGTTTTTTAACATTTAGAAACTAATGGTCCACGCGTTGCACACTTCACAATCTTCGCAGATGCAGTATGTCATGCAGACATTGTTTGCCTACCACTGTTCTACTCATTTGAAATACTTTCATTTGCATTCTATTTATTAGAAAAAAATGCATAAGCGTACAGACTGTAGTGAAAAGTTGATTTACCGTATCTTGTCAGTCAGTCCATCTATTTAGATTACAAACGGCTCATGCTTGGTTTATGAAAGCTGCAAGACAAATGAGGACATCTGGAAGTTTCAAAAGAGCTGATAATTCAGCAGATTTTTGACTTCATCTCATTTCACAGTGTAAATCCATCATACTTAAAACATCTGCCTTGTCCTTGATGTGAAAGTTAGAGATAAACTGTCAACTTTAAATTAAAATTAAGATTAAAATCTTCTAAAACCTGTCAAAATCCAACTTTGACGGCTGAAACTCACATTCCCCGGCTAAATCATGGGAAGATCTGCGCTCAGGGCTGATGTGCTAGATGACAGTGCTGTTATTTATCTCCCAATGTGCTGACAAACTGACTTGTGTTTCTACCGACATTCAGCACAAAGGTTATTCATTACGCCTGACAAGCGAAGAACAGAGCTATCAGTCAATCAGTTGATTCTCATACGCCATCTGTCGTGAGGGCAAGATGAGAGAGAGAGAGAGGAGGATGAGGGAGAGAGAGAGAGAGTGAGAGAGAGAGAGAGAGAGAGAGAGGGAGGAAAACGCGAGAGGAGGATGCGGGAGAGAAAGTTAGCCTCATCCCAGCTGATGATTCATTGATAGCAGGAAACATTTGCCTTTATTCAGAGAGAATTATTTATATGAGCAAAGAAAATTTGCTTTCCGCTAACACTCAGTGCTCTGCTTTGACACTCCACACACAGAGACGAGAGCGGCACTTCAGCGATGCCTGGCAAACACTCACTTGAATCTATGGCTCTATTTTTAACAGGCGACATCAAATTGGTTTACCGTGGAAATATAATTCAGCTCCTCTCATTATGTACGAACAGCAGGCTGCTTTGGTTGTATAAAAATCCATCGACAAAGAGAACAAAACCGACCAAAACAGCACCTGGAGGTAATCTGAACACCGCCGAGCGGCGGCTGTGGGGGAGAATTGAGGAAGTTTGAAACTCTCAGATGTTCAATCGGTGTTTATCTGCAGCTGATGGGCCCAGTGAAGTGAGTTCACGTCCCCGGGGAGAGAGAGGGTGCGATCAAAGCCGTCGTGCTGAAAAGTGTCCCCATAACAACACGCATGGTTGTCGCTGGGGAAACGTTGCCCCGTAGATCGGATGACAGGCGGTGGAGTGAACGCGTATGAGACGCGACGCGCTCTCTCATCACCCAACCTCTGCTTGATCATGACTGCTGAACAGGCCCTCATTAGAAACAGAAGAGAAGGATGGAGGGGGTGGAAAAGAGGGATGCAAGGAAAGTGTGAAGGGAGGAGAGAGAGAGCGAGATGGGAGCGGGAAAATGTCCAGGAAGATGAAGAGAGGGATTAAGAAAGGTGAAAAAAAGACAGTGAAGGTGAGAAAGAGAGGATCGGAAGGGGAAAAAAGAGGTAAAAGGGAGATTGAAGGAGGGAGGAGCTGAACAAGGGCGTAGGAGGTGAGAGAGAAAGACGGGAGGAGGAAGGGATGGAAGGAAGTGTAGAAGAAAAATGGAAGACAAAATTGACACGTCCACATAAATACGCGTAAAAGAGCTGGATAGACAGTCATATAACCTCTGAGTTAGTGAACCCCACGTTTGGGATAAATTTCCTCCCAAATTAAAAAAAGGTAATAAGAAATATTTTGCATTAAGAAAAAAAAAACCTTTAAATATTTTATTTGTTTTTGCATTGATTTTCTGCCAAAATCCTCATTATTGTTATGCCAAAAAAGCTACAGAATAAGTATATAGCCTACTATTTAAATGGTATTATATATTTTCCATATTTTTAATATTTGTATTATTTAAATATTTTTCAATTATAAAAATATTTATATCATTAAAATACTTATTTGAAAGTATTTACATACAATGGTAGTGTTTGCCGTATATTTCATTTAATATACATTTTAAAGAAAATGTTTAATAAACAACAACACCAAAAACTGGAGTAATAGGAGTGGGATGCCTGGACACATCATGATAATGAGAATTTTGCTTAATTAAAAATAATTTCATAATGCACAAATATTCTTTATGCTAAATATAATTATTTATGCAAAGTATAATTTCTGATGGCTTTTCTTTTGATTTCCCATGTCTTTATAGGACACAGTCTGTCCGTTCAGTAAATCTCACACCAGTTTTATTTCTCTCTTTATCTCTCAATCTCTGTTTACTGTGTTCGGCGAGCTCGTATTACTGTACACGCTCTCTCTCTCGCTCTGGATTTGTTGGAGAGCTTGTTGATGGCGTTGGTGGCTGTGGTGTCATGTGACACATGCTCTTTGCAGGGGTCCTGACTGTTCCCAGGGGAGCCAGATATAAAGAGAGAGAGAGAAAAAAAGGGAGAGAGGTGGAAAAGAGAGAAGGAAAGACAGAAAAGGACTCCAAACTTGAATGGTATAGAATGAAAACTGAGAACTCATGCAAAGATGTGGGCCATAGGGAGGTAAATAGACAGAGATGTGCTCAGACGAAGAGAAAAAGGGTTTAGTGAAAGACTGAGGGAGATATGGACAGAGCAGAAATATATTATGGTCACGAACTCATGATCTAATTGTCGACTTCAACAAGTCAAGTAACACTAATTGCTTTGTCTTTCTTTCCTTGCTGTCTTTGTCTCACTCTCAAAATTGAATTCATTCATGGCCATGCAATTACAATGCTAACGCAGCAATATTATGCCCATATTTACAGAGGAAATGTTATCATAAAATTTAACAAAATTTAGCTTTTTATATTTTTATAAATTTTTATATAATATTTTTACATTTTATATTATAATATTTTTAAAATATGTCATAATTGTATATTATCTTTTTTTAGATTTTATAATATAATATATATAATATATATTTTAATTAAAAAAATTATGTTATCAGATTTATTCAAATATTTTATTATGTTTTTAGATTTTATATTATTATATTTTTTATGTAATATTTAAATGTTATCAGATTTACACAATAATTTTTTTTTACAAAAACTTAAAAAACTTAAAAAACAAAAAAAACAAAGCTCTCACTCTTACTGGCACCATGACTATTATTATTTTCAGATATTGTGATTCAGTTTGGGTTTCCACACTATGAGGAGTTTGTGAGCCCTGTTCTGGATTTCCCTGAAACTGAACCACCATTCCAAACCACAGACTCTCTCACCGCTGTACTTATGGGCTATTTAGTGGTCAAAGAGACATGAGTAAAGACACACGCATAGAGAGGATGATCCCAGTCTCATGTTACAAAAAAATGGGAAGAAAATAGAGATTGAAGAAAAAGGTCTCCTATATTAATAAACATTCGTAAGTTTTTTCTACAGCGCAACTTGCGTTCAAAATGTACAATTTATTACTTTTATTTTTACAGAGAATTGAACCCATGACTTTGCCGTTGCTAGCACCATGCTTTACTAGCTGAGTCCCTGACATGTAATCACAGACGCACAAACATGCAATTGCATGTACTTACTTCAGCCAGCGCTCAGGACTTCCACTCTGAAGAAAGAAAGGAGGGGAGGTGAAGAAGAGCAGAAGTAAACGGGTCTGATGTCTTCTGCACTGGTGCTCAGAGTCACAGAAACTCCCCTGTCCTGCTGGAGTCCTGAAGATGGAGGGAAAGAAAGAAAAAAAGAAAAGCCCTCCCACCCTTCTCCTCTCCTCTTTCTCCCTTCTCCTCTCTCTTCTCTCGTTTCCTCTCCTTTTCTCTCCTCTCTTCTCTCCCCCCGACCCAGATCGGTGCAGTCTGATAACTGAGGCGCGCTAGTCAAACAGACACATGCGCATGTGGACTGTGTGTATGTGTGAGAGGGAGAAGAGATAGATGATGGATAGAGGGATGGAGAAAGTGTCTGGTGAGCGCTGTCATTGCAAAAGGGATGGTAGTGTGTGTGTGTGTGTGTGTGGAGTAACTGCAAAGAGAATTGGGGAGGGTGTTTGGAGATGTGTGTGTGTGTGTGTTTGAAGATTACATAGGGATGTGTTAATTACATTTAGGGACCCACACCAAAGATCATTTCCATTAATTCTCATAGAAACCCAAACCATAAACATCTTCATTACAAACAGTAAAATAATTAATATCCTTTTAGATTTCTTGTTATTTTAATTTGTCCCAAAATTGCAATTACCAGAATGCTGAAAAATCTCTTTAACATTACTGCCAGCCTACCGAAAAAAAGAAAGAAAAGAAATGTAAAATCATAGTTTAAATTAAATTAAATTATTTAATTTTTCTGCCAATAAAAATCTAAATCAGCTTCAAGTCTAAACTTATTTAATTCTTTAAAAAATACTGTATTCCAATTATTGGAACAAACATTGACAATAATGGGAATGGGGTGTCATAACAACATTATAATACAAAAAATATGTATATATTCTTTGTCCTCTTATTAAAACATATTGTCATATGAAAAAAAAAAACATCTATGAAACCTATTAGAAATTGGAACAATTTCATATTAAATTCAAATATATATCTAATCCATACAAAAATGTATGCTTATACATAATATATATGTAATATATTTTTGGACATATATGTCATGTACATGTATGCATCCTAAATTTAAATAAATAAATATATATTGATATTATACAAGTGAATATAAAAGATAGACATGTATTTAAAATTACTACAAAAACATACAGAAATATATGTATGTATAAAAATGTATGTTTTTTTTTGTATATATGTTTTAATAAAGTTAAATAATAAAATATATCGTGTTGACATACAGTAGCTCCTACATATAATACCATGTAAAAAACACATGTACATATACAAATTTTATTATGGGGATTTTATATATGTAATAAACTTATATCTTCATATACCAAGAGAATGTATGTATGTATAGGAAACATATATGGCAATATCACTGTTGATATAGGGCAATATGTATTACATTACGTACTGGCACAGACATAGATATAGATATCGGCCTATATTTATCATAAATACAAGAGTGCTGAACATAAAGTCGCTCCACAGCACACACCTGAAGCGTGGGTGTGTGTGCGTTTGTGTACGTATTGTTCTAAAGGTCAAGTGCTCTTCTCAGAGAGATTGAATATGTACATGTAATTGTAAGTGTTTTTCCCGAACTCGACACTGTGCCTCTCTCCTCCACACAATGCAATCTCTCCATCTTCCACCCCTCCCTCACGTTCTGTCCATCCTCCACAGCAGAATGAAAAGAGCTATTTGCATTGTGTGTGTGTGTTAAGCATGTCTCCTGGGCCTTTTTGAATGTATTCTATGGGTGCTTCAGCTATGCTATTGAAGTAATGAGAACACTCCACCCATCTGGTCATTGTGTGCATGTGTGTGTATGAATGTTTGTAACCCCAGATCCAGCAAGGAGTTGCATCGCTCACAAGTAAAACCAGAGCTCACCCAAGACTCGAATTTCCTTGACCAATAGGTATGTCCGGCCAGTAAGAAGTGATTTTCTGTGGCAGGCCGCCATCGGTGGCTTTGGTTCAGGTCAGGACAGCAGCACAGCAGTGACGAGAGGAAACTAATATGACTGACTGATCGGAGTCCTAATGAATCTAGAATGTTCTTGATCGTCATGGTTATGCTAAATCTATTGTGGAAAGAGGACATTCATCCTACAAACCCTTCAGATTATATTTCATGTTGTCCTTGATTATTATATTTTGTTTGCTCTCGGCTTCAGAAAGTGTTTCCACTAAAAGGAGGGTGTTTGGAACGTGGGTTATAATGCCTAGTCATTAGTGGTGAGATATGTAAAGCGAAACTTTTGGCCTCAGTTCGGTGATGTCTTCTTTCTAACCATCATTTAGACAAAATGACTCATTTCAGTAGGTAAATGTGAGAAAATGGGAATAAACAAGTGAGCTGCCTTGCTGTCTTCTGTTGGCCTAGACAGGCAGCTGCCTATGAAGTGTGGCCCTGTCCCAAATGACAAACTTGATGTGTATTTGCAGACTTGTGATGATCATTGGTTTACATGTTGTTCGTATTTTACCCGGGAGCAACAGTTTAAATTTAAAATGTCGTTATGGATTCTTACAAACGCACAATTTTTTTGCTTCACGAGACGTTAGTTGATAGATTGGAGTGGTGTGGATTACTGAGATGTTTTTATCAGCTGTTTGGACTCTCATTCTGACGGCACCCATTCACTGCAGAGGATCCATTGGTGAGACAGTGATGTAATGCTACATTTTTCCAAATCTGTTCCACTGAAGAACTTGGAGGGTGAGGCCTAAAGGCTGGAATATAGGCCTACTACACGATTTTTTCCCCGATTTAATGTCTGGAGAAGATGATGCTGGTTGTCGAAATTCAGACTCAGATTTTTTAGCCTCAGACTATGATTCCATCCAGTCGGAGGATATCAAACATTTGATATTTTCAGCCGATTTTAGAACACATATTCTTTTCATTTGTCATGTGTCTCCTAGCAACAAGGTGCACGTTTCTGCGCGAGTTTGTTGTGATCGGAACAACTTTAAAGTCTGGTAGTGTACAATCCTTTTACAGGAAAAAGTACAGTCATTTAATGTATGATGGACAGTTTTTCCTCTGTGACTATTACAAAGTCGGTAAGTGTATGATGCCCAGTGTTTTAAAATCTGTTCAGATTTTAAAAGTCGTATAGTCAGCTACCTGGCGGCTCCAGGATTTTTTTGTTGGGGGTGCTAACGGGGGGTTTAACAGTTCAGAGAGGTGCTAAAAAACGAATTAAATTGAGAGAACGTAATGAATGCCTAAGCTTCAGCTAAGCATGCAAATTCAGCCACTTTGTGTTTTTTATATACAGCAGCTTCAAAAAAGGCATATTTTACTTTTTTTTTCCAACTGCCAAATATGACACTTACAAATTAATACAATTTATGAACACACATAGAAAAGAGTGAAAGTAGGGATTTTTTTCTTTTGTTATTATTTTCTTTTATTTATTTATTTAAATTTTTTTTTACACATATCTATTTACTCATTATTTTTTATAAAAGGGCCCATACATACAAAGCTTGCCAAAAGAAGGTTTCTTAGAAGGCAACAACCTTTGCATGCATGTATGCTATATTACAGTATTTAAGGAATGAATCTCACCAACTTGTCTAAAAGATCTTTATTTTAAAGTATGATGCTTTAATTGGGCCAGTGTTAAATCTTTGGGTGTTTGGAGGTGGGCCCCACACTTTTGTCCCCCCGGAGAGCTTGGTGAGTGCTTTAAATGGGTCTGGCCCACTTCAAAATCCCTTTGAACTGCCTGAAGTCTGGCTCTCTGTGATACTACCAGGGTTTTGAAGTTTTGATTTATAACTGATTAACCTTTTGGATTTTACCAGAGATACTAAAATGACAGACATGTACATGAATGCACACATACACGTTCCATCTTCTTCTGAGTTTCTGACTGGTGTTCTGTCTTACTCGCTCTCTCATTCTCCTTCACTGGTTCGTTTTTTTTCTACCATGCAGAATTTCTGTTCACTTGTGTTCTTTTTAATAATTCATTCACCATATTTGCTGGATGTTTCTGTCTCTGTACACACACACACACACACACACACACACACCTACAAGGTATCTTTAATTAAAATAATTGAATTTTCAGGTTTTATCAATTATTTATGGCTGGTTAAAGGTTTCTCACAAATGCAGCCCATTAGTCCTATAAAGACTGTTAGCGTATTAAATACTATATCGTTCCAGTTTGGTGGTTATGATGAGAAGACCTCTGTAACTCAGGACAAAGTTCCTGCATAACACAACACTGCCAGAAAGAGAGAGAAAGAAGGGATAGAGAGAAGACAGAAATGAAAGAGATGTGATAGTGGTCTGTTGATAGTGATCCGAATTTTAACAGCAGATGACAAACAGTTGCCCATCTGCCCATATAAAACTGGATTCTCTCCAGGGACCCAAAAGACAGAGTGAGTGAGAGAGTATATATATACTGTATGTGGAAATAGTATATCACATCACTATTTTGGAACATTTTGTGCTATTTTTCATCTTTAGGCTGCTAAAACTTTAGTTGACTAACTCACAGTTTTTGTCATAACAATAAAGCACACTAAAATTGAAATTGAAAAAAAAATTCAGAAAAGAACAGAAGAGCGGAAGAAACAAAAATGCTGGTGATTGAGGGAAAAAAATGTACATTTAGTGTTATCTTTAATCTTTAGTTGACTAAATCACTTTAATAAATCTTAATCTGTCTAAATCAATTAGTATTACCATTTTAGTTTATTCCCTTTATAAAATTTGTCAATTTCAAATTTTGTTAGTTTACTCTTTCAGTTATATTTTATTTTTTATATATTATATTTTTAGTATTATAAACATTTATATTATGTTACTATATTTTATTTCGAATTACAGAAAAAGGGGAAAAATATGGAAAAAAAAAACCCAGAAGAGAGGAAGAAACAAAAATGTCAGTGATCGATGGAAAAAAATTCACTCATAAATCTTCAGCTGTCAAGTGCATTGTCTTTTTAACCAATCAACACGTCACTTTTACCCAGAGTTCAGCTTTACCTCAGTGTGTGATGTCATGGTTGCAGCAGGTCATGGGGTCACTATGATCTCTCGTCCAATGGGAGTTTAGTGTATGACACATGTACATGATCTCATCCATACAACAATTCCATATGGATCTGTTATTCCTGCATCTGCTTCCATTACAAAAGCAGGATAGCTGTCTGTGTGGCCTCAGAGAGACACTAGAGTTGTGACCAGAGATGGGGTGTAAGGCTGAAATGTACGTGTATATGTGTGTGTGTGTGTGTGTGTGTGTGTGTATGCTGTCCTTGAGTCTGAAGCAGAGCATATGACAATAGATCTCTTAATGAGATGGTGTGTGTGTGTGTGTCCTGAAACAGTTATAGCTGATTGATGGGGAGGGTCTCGAGAGAGCTGAGGGGGGCCTGATTTGACCCCAGGGGTCGTGTCTCCCCACTAGACCTCATTTCATTTCATTTTTACCAATAAAAAGACTCTCTCTCTTCTTTCTTTCTGACTTACATTCATTAAAGATCTGCCAAGCTTTGAAATGTTACTGAAAATAGATCTATTATCATGCTTCTTATCTTCTTAAGCACAGACAGGACTCATTCCTAAACACATGCACAATAAATGAATATTCTGGGTTAAATACAAGTTAAGCTCTATTGACATTAGAATAGACAATAATTTTGACTAATAATGCAATTACAATGGAAGTCTATGGGGCAAACACATGATTGTTACATACTTTGTCTTTGACACTGAATTTGCAGTTCTGAGATTTTTTTTTACACTACTGTTCAAAAGTTTGGGCAAAAGTAAGACTTTTTTAAAGAAATGAACATGCTTATTCAGCAAGGATGCATTATATTGATCAACGTCACAGTAAAGATTTTTACATTATTACAAAAACAAATCAATAAATGCTATTCTTTTGAATTTTCTATTCATCAAAGAATGTTTCATAATGATTTCAACAAAAACATTAAGCAGTACAACTGTTTTCAACATTGATAATAATAAGAAATATTCCTTGAGGACCAAATCAGCATATTAAAACGATTTCTGAAGGATCATGTGACACTGAAGACTAGAGTAATGATTGCTGAAAGTTAAGTTTTGCCATCAGCCATCAGAGGAATGAATTACATTTAAAATTATATTCCAATAGAAAATGGCTAAATTTGTTGTTGTTTTGTGTGTGTGTGTGTGTGTGAGTGTGTGCGCAAATAAATGCAGCCTTGGTGAGATAAGAGATTTCTTTTGGAAAAAAAAATCTTACCAACCCTAAACTTTTGAACGGTAGTGTATTTTCTAGAATGGTAGTGTATCAAATTTTGTTTTTTGACAAAATGAGTAAGAAAGTCAATATAATTTTTCATGGTAATCAATAAAACATGTATTTAGGTAAGAAATTAGATAGTACTGTATACAATGGACCAATAATTATCGCAAATTATCTTACCAGTTTTCATGTTTTAACTGATATAATGTTCATCTATCACAGTTTTATATATATATAAAAACCTTTCATCAAAGTTGTCCTAAAACCAAAACAATACCCGTTCTTGTCTTAGGACAACTTTGATTAACTTTTTTGATCCACTTCAAATGTTGACTACTGTATATATATATATATATATATATATATATTGACAGATATTCAAGTCTGAATGAAAACATTTACTAAGGCAACAAAGGACCAAACTACATTGCGTATTAACAACACAAGAATAAGAAAATCACAGCACACATTAAACTCAAAGCATAACCTCAAAATGTCACAACTCAGAATGATCCCGCAACACAATGACGGATATCAAACCGCACCATAAACCAAAACAATGCAGAAGATGCTGCCAGATGAGATGATTCTTGACTGCACTACAGCTACAGGAAACCAAACCCACTTTAAAAGATACAAATGTAATGAGATCTGATTATTCTGCTGCACTTCCTGGGGTCACATAGACATGGAAAAATCGATCTACTTGTTTTCAAATGTTGAGAATCAATTTTTCACACTTGGCAGACATGATTGGAAGCGTTTAGTGTTTGGAAAAGTGGAAGACATCAATGATCTATAAGGGGAAGTTACTTTGTGGTGGGATGCCATTTAGTTACTCTCCTCTTTTTCTCTTTCCATCTAACAATCTCTTCCCACCCTTTATCACACCCTTCTGCAACTCTTTCTCTCTCCCACGCCCCTTCCCCCCGCCGTCTCTCTCTTTCTGATCCATTTTTCATGCTTCAATCTATTTTCTCTCCTTACTGTAACTTGTCCCCCTCCCCGTCCCATTCTGTGAGTGCATTATGAGATCCTCTCTCTCTTTCAGTGTCCTTCCCTTTCCCCGTCTCTCTGCCATATTATCTATTCCTCTCATCCCTGCTCACGTAGTCTTTTATCTCTCTCATGGGCCATCCATCTCTCTCTCCATCTCTCTCCTATTAAACACCACCCCTCAATTAATCTGCTCTCCATCCCTCTGTTTAAGGTTATAGCCCAATTCCTCTCTCTCTCTCTTTCCCTCTCTGCAGTAATTGCTTGTGTGATCCATGATACATGCCGCTGTCCCTCAAAAAGCAGTTTTTGTTGACTAGATTGCAGCACTGAGTCCCAACATATACACAAATACATGCGCAAAGCAATGAAAAAGCAACAGAGATATTTAGACTTTTATTATGTCCCATTTTTGTCAGACTTTAAATATAACAGAGGTGAATCAACTATTATAACCCACTCTTTTAGATATTTCATCCCCCCACTTTTTGGGCAGTCATTGTGTTTTAAGTGCTTTGATTTGCTTGGCTGCAAACAAAACAGAACAAAAAACAAACAAAAAAACTATATAGCTGGCAAATAGTCAAAATTAGCCATGTATTTTGCAAAAAAAAAATATATATATTGTACATTTAAATTTTTTTTTTACCTAATACTTTTTAGAAAATAAAAACTTTTATTCAGCACGTATGCATTAAATTGATCAAAAGTGACAGTAAAGACATGTATAATGTTACAAAAGATTTCTATTTTAAATAAATGCTGTTATTTTGAACTTTCTATTTTAATCCTAAAAATATTAAGCATAGCAATTATCTTTTTTTTATCATTATAGTGATGATAATAAGAAAAGTTGATTAAGTAGTAAATCAGCATATTAGAATAATATCCAAAGGATCATGTGACACTGAAGATTGGAGTAATGGCTGCTGAAAATTCAGCTTTGCCATCACAGGAATAAATTACACTTTACAATATATTCAAATAATAAAAAAAGCGTTATTTTAAATTGTAAGAATATTTCACAATATCACTGTTTTACAGTATTTTTAATCCAAAAAATGCAGAATGTAAATGGCTAGCTTTCTAGAGGTATCAATTATTATAACTTCTAGATAAATGTCACCTAGTTAATTAATATTCATGAGTCAAGCTGATAGGTTTTAAAATACAATTCCACCCGGATAAAGCATCTAAATGTAAAGGTTGTTGTCTGGGACAGGACACAGCTTTGGTGAGCCCATCTTCACGGCTGCGGTAGAGAGAAGAAGAAGGGACACGATGTGTGTGTATGTGTTTGAACATGTTTACACATGAGAATCTCATATTCAGATGAAACAAATATAGACTTACACATGAAATCCTGAAACCAGCGTTCTGACCGGTTAACCAGACAGGATGTCCACTCCCTCAGGATCACCTTCTTATTCTTGTTCTTGTCACATGACCTACGCGCACACACACAAACACCATATTGTTGAAATCTACAAGTGTAGTTCTACTCTTTGCCTTTGTCGCTCTTGTTTTTGATTTCTACATCCCCCTACGTCTCTCTCCGCTGCTATCAGCCGTAAAGGACACCACTCACATTAGAACAGTAGGAAGGCAATAAGCATCAACAGCTTTGAATGAGAGAGAGACAGAGATTGAGAGGAAGAGCGAGAGAAGAGAGATTGAAAGAGGATGAGAGAGAGGGGTGGGTGACATCCTGAAGGCATGTGTACTATAATCAGAAGGGTGCTGGGGAGGGTTTGCAGTAATATTATGCAAATACAAAGAAGGTCAGACAGGAGAAAACATCACAAAATCACAGTGGTGAGGTGATTGTGTGTCTCCATAGGCACTAGTGTCATTTTCTGTGTGTGTGTTACTGGAAGAATCTTTGAGCGCAGTGCTCCAGTGGCATCCGCTTATAGTGAAGCTTTCTCAGATCTCTCCTGCTTAATTTCCCGTCCCTGTTACGATCCAACAGAACAAACCTTCTCTGAAAAATAAAGGGAGAAAATAGACGGAGAGAGACAAAAGAATAAAGGATCAGGACTTAATGCTTTTATCACAAATTCACAACTGAATAGAAAAGAAGATTCCCTAGCATCCATCGGCTGAGATAACTTTTTATGGGTGTCTGATTAGAAATCATAGAAAATGACTTTGAGATTTATTTATCCTCATTTAACATTTAAATTAAAGTCTTTTGAAGTACTTTACAAGTATTATAGTCAATTAGCCTTCGATTAGCCTACAGGCTTAAAATAGTGCTGACTGGTTCAAAAAAGAGTTACGTCCCAAATGAGGCTATCATACACTGCACACTTACACTATACACTATGTACTTTGACATAGAATGAATTTTAGAAGGGTAGCGTGACTAGCGTCTCAAGGGAATGCTTAAAGTTGGCATGAAATGGATATTCACACTATCTATTTTCTAAATGCATGTTATTGATCTTTTTGTGAACAATTCATCTATACATGTGTTTAATAAAAAAAAATGGTTTGAGCTTGTAATTTTAAATCAGAATGCTGTAACTCGATCTTTCGGTGAAACAACAGACTTCTCTCTGATGACGTAAACTAGATTTCTCTGATCTTTTCATCGTCATAAACCCTGCCACTTCTCTTACAATCGACTGCAAGCTCGCATTCAGATCTGCCTCCATCCAATCAACAATCAGTGGATTGAATTAACTCTGTACCCTATATTTTTTTCTGTTCAATAATCTGTTTCACTTGGATGTGTCACAATACTGAGGAAAATTCTTTTTTTTCCATTTGAAGGGATCTGAATGATGTGTTGCCATTAACTTTAGCATGATTGGCCTCTTTCTTTCCACTACATAGGGAAATCTTTAAAGGATCTTTCGGTTAGAATTAAATTCAGAGTAGTTGTTATGGTTTTATCAGGGTTCCCATTTAATAATTTAAAGATAATCAATGTGCAGGTGATCAATAATAGGAGTTTTTTTTCCCAATCAAAATACCCTAATGGTATCAATTTACTTGCCTGAAGTTTAATCTTGAGACATGCTTGGAAGTGGATGGTTTGTGGATGTACATGAATCAAGAGTTTCTTTTGACTCTTGACATATTTATGAATCTTGACATAAAGCATCACACATACCACAATTTCAACATATGTTGTAAAGTATTTGAATAGTGTGCGTGTGTGTGTGTGTGTGTGTGTGTTGAAAAGCAAAAATGCATGCAAAGTGTGAATGATCTAAGGATGGCATTGGCCCTATGTGTAAGTGATTTGAGTGAGTTCAGTGTGTTTCTTTGTGTTACCTCTGCAAGTTGGGTTCGCTGGGTGTGTGTGAGACAGCTTTGAGAGGGAGCGGCTGGTGTGTATCTCTCTCCCATTCTGCTGAGGAGTAAGAACCAGTCCAGCAGACGGTACGGGAACTGACCGAACTCTTCCTCAGAGCACTCAGCCTCGCTTACTGACAGGGAAACCACAAGAGTGTTTTTAGACAACATCACTCGACAGTGATTGAATGTGCATTTAAATATAATGAAGCTAAAACTTTTTGTGTGTGTCAATACTGAAACAAAAAACACAGTAGAAATCATCACAGAAATTCTAATGTTTTCTACTACAAATATCATTACAAACATTACAAACCATCAACTATTAACCATTAAAAAAATTTAAAAAATTTAAAAAATGGTTTCCTTTAGTGTGTTTTGGGAAATATTCCATTAGGGTTTAGCGGTTTTAATAAGTCACCAATAAAAGGTGACACATTACCAGTAAAGACCCACAGGGATCAATACATTTTCCATTAAAACCAATACAATTCCCATTATAAACAGTAAAACCATTATAAATTCTGTGATGGTTTCTGTTGTCTGTTTGTTTTTCAGCAGGGTGTGTGTGTGTGTGTGTCTTTCTACCCAGACAAGCTCCACTATGTGCCTTGCCAATGCGTCGTTTTTTGCGGCAGGCCTCCTTGTGAAGAAGACACTCGTTGCTGTACGTCTTCCCCATAACGCTGCACACTGCTGCCCCCTGCCTGTAGAAAACAACATCCACACACAAAGTGCTTCTCGACTGGGTTTGTTCAGCGTTAAAACAGCAGGTAACAATACTAAACACAAATAATACAATTCAACAAACCATATAATTGTGCAAAAATAGCTAATTTTGTAAATGGAATGAGAAAATGCTCTTCATATTTTTTGTTGTTGACATCACAGTCTGTGCGTCTTATCAAACTGTGTACTATTGTGGCATAAAATCATTTGTCACTTAGTAGAAGCAGCCAAATTAGACAGATGCCAACATGGACAGGTTGTGCCATCAAAAAAACATGAATACAATTACACAAGTTAAAAGAAAATACAGACTGCATTAATCTCACTTGCAGTGAGGATAAAAATAGTTTGTGCCTATCAGTGTTTCGAGCAGTGAACTGGCATGAAACCATCAAAAGAGACATTTAGAAAAACCAAAACTGTCGATTTTAACATGTCATGAAGGTACATTAATACTAATGAATTTCAATATATTTATTTATAGACTTTTTTAATTAGCCTACTTTTTTAATGATAACTAACTTGGGTACTAGGCTCACCACTTGATGTAGAAAGAAGTAAAGCTATTGTTAATGAATCAAGTTTAAAGCTGTTTAATTGATTGTTTTAATATGTTTAACTACATACGGTATTGTAAAAAAAAAAAAAACATCTCTGCCTGAGATGTTTTAATAAAATGTCATATTATTTTTTAAACTATATCAGCATTTTTAAAGTGGGTTCCCTCAAGCACATCTTCTCTTTTTCTTTCTTTTTTTTTTTCTGCATGTGACATTTATCTGCATTAAAGATTAAGTGCACAGAGCGAATATACCAGTAGTTAGATGTCTGGGTTGCTGGTTTGATTCCAAGGAGTCTGTGAGCCGCAAGGAGTGTCTTACGTCATTATTCTGTTCTTAATCATGACACTGAGCTCTGAGCTGCACTGTTCATGCCACTGGCTCACTGTAAGTAGCTTGCCAATGAAATCAGCTCAGGTGTCTTGGAAAATTGTTATTAGTTTGTTGGAGTGTGTCTTACCGTGGGCAGGTCTTTGGACACATACATTTAGGAGCGAGAACTCCCCCCTCCTTCACTACTTGGCACCAGGAACCAATAGGACTGTGACATTTCAACAACTTACACAGGGATTCTGAAGAGGAGAAAGAAAGAAAGAGAGTGAGTTTAATAGTAAAAAGAGGAAGCAACTTTGTATACTGAATAAATAATGTTCAAAACCAGTCATAAAATAAGAGTGACATTAAATAATAATGTCTAACCTAATGTTAGATTACGTCTAATCTAACTCTAGCCCTCTCTATTCTAATTCTATTCTTTAAAAAAAATAAAACACTTGTCCCTTTTAGACTTGCTCTCTATTCATTTGCTGCTTGTTTTCTTTAATAAAAAAACAACACTAGCTTTCTAATCTTTTGTATTCTATCTGTTTTCTTTTTATTTATTATACTATTAACAAAAGCAAAAAAGGCCTCTAACACTAGCTTGCTCTATTCTTTTTCTATTCTATCTGTTTTCTTTTTATTTATTATACTATTAACAAAAGCAAAAAAGGCCTCTAACACTAGCTTGCTCTATTCTTTTTCTATTCTATCTGTTTTCTTTTTTATTTATTATATAATTTAAAAAACCCTTGCTACATGTACTGCGTTAAGCTAACTGAGACTTGTTATAGCACTTGTATATCATTGCTCTTTTGTTGATTTTGATTGCTTCTATTGTCCTCATTTGTAAGTCGCTTTGGATAAAAGCGTCTGCTAAATGACTAAATGTAAATGTAAGTGTAAATAACTCTCACCAGGATCCACTCTGCCCAAATAAGGCCTCAACTTCTCTTCAGCCTGCCTCTGTTTACGCTGGGCTCTTCCACCCTTACACACACACACACACACACACACACACACAAACACACAAATAAAGTTATTCACATGGAATGGGTTCTTGTATATAAAAATGTGGAGGACATTTTTGCTACATACATTACCATTCAAAAGTTTGGGTTTAATATCTAATTTATTCCCGTGATGGCAAAGAAATTTTCAGCAGCCATTACTTCAGTCTTCAGGGTCACATGATCCTTCAGCTGTCTGTTAGATTCACTGCTTTTATAGTAAACAGCAATGAACTGTAATTTATTTTTCAATTTTCCTAAATTTTTTTCTTGATCTTTGAGATCTTCAAATATATGAGAGAATTACTGAGTGTGTTTAAGGCTTGATGGATGAGAGTCATATTGCGAGAGCATGTGTGCAGAAATATGCTTTAAAAAAAGGGAGAGGCACATGAATGAAGAATGCATGTGAAATGAAGAAGCATGCACATTTACAGCAGTCTGTTAACCATTATGGCAGAGTAAGCGTGAAAGCTTTTACAGTTTTTACAGACTTAGACTCACTTGTAAACTCTACCTCTCTTTTAACTCTTTTGGACTGATAGTATTCTATGATAAACTTTTTTTTTTTTAGATTTAAACATTTTTTAGAAAAATCAATACCTTTTTGCTTTTTCCACACAGCATGGAATATTTTTCATAGGGTATTTTTCATTGGTTAAATTTAACATTTCAAACAAACATTTGAATAAATAAGTCATTTTTTAATTTGACTTACAACTGCTTGTTAAAGCCATGTTTTAAAATGTAGTTAAACATCACAATAAAATAAATTATTCAATTACTTTCTAAATTGACAAATAGACATATTTGCACATTTAATTAATGTTATAAAATGCTGTAAAATAAAACAATAAATAATAAATTAATAAATAGGCTAATTTAAATGTATTTTTGAAATTGCATTTCAAAAACGCATTTGCCAATTGCTTTTCGTAATCTTAATTTATTATTTTTTCATATTTAAAATAAGAGCACATTAGCAACATGTTCTCATGAAAGCAACTATAAACCACTTACCTTGACGACACCAAGGTGAAGGGTAATTGTCAAGAACAACAGATGACAGAGCAGATTCATGGCTCATGGAAGGACGTGTATGGATCTGAAACATGCATTTAACAGGTGACTTTTGAAGTTTCAATCCGGCAGAGCTCTGACTCAGACTCTCACCCAGAATGCACTCAGATGTATAAAAAGTTTGTTTCTCCAAACGAAAACTTTCCAGAATGAGTATAAGGGAACGGCATTGTGTTTAAAATTTAATCATTATCTCCCAAAGATTTGAATCTTCTTGAGGATATCGTGAAAGATGTTCTTTTTCATTTCATCAAGAAAGCACAGAACTAATGAACACTGCACACAAGACATACAGAAAAAACAACGTCCACACAAAGAACTACACTATCATATCAACCTGATACGTAAAAGAAATCGTAATAGAAAGCATAAGAGATCATACTTATAAATGTGAAGATAAAAGACAAAGCACAAATCTTAATCAAAGCTGATTCTGTCTGATCGCTCTCCTCTTTAAATAACTCACAGTAGTCTCAGTATTGTGTATAAGCCCCGGAGTGCTCATTAGAAGTGTGTGTGTAGAATGGAGTGGCCCCATCACTGGGAAGTCATTACTGTATGTTACGGCTCAGAGCAGATAGAGTTACTTTAACAGAGCAGTCGTCCTGACAGAATCACCCTTTCATTCCTTTGCCATTTCTTTTAATTGGTGTAAAAATTCTTACCAGAGTCTCTCCGCTCTTATGATCTCTCTTTTCGTGCCATTTAATCAGTTTGCCTACTTCTTCTACTCTTTCTCTCTCCGTATTCCCTCTCACACTATCAGGCAGCCACATACCTTTCTTTTCCCTCTGCCCCTCCTTCAGGTTTGTCTTGTTTCCCCCCATCTTCTCTCGTCATTTGATAAATCTATTTCTACCGTCTCCTCTTACCTGGCACTCCACTCCTCCATTTCCTCTCCTGCTTTTTCTGGCTTCACCTGAGAAGTCCTTAATTAGCAATCCATTAACAGCATGAATGCACACACACACACACACACACCCACACACACACACACACACACTCTCACTCACCTCCACTTACACATGGACTGTGAAAAACATCTAAAGACAGTGCAAACTTGAACTCTCTCTTTTCTCTCCTCCTACTTTGTACTGCGTTCCTCCATCTGTTTCTGTGGCCTGTAAATCTTTTTGTCTGTAAAGTAATGCCAAACTCAATGAGAACCAGAGCTCTTCCACTCTCTCTTTATCTTTTTCTCTTTCTCACATACACACGCACATAAACAGATGAAATCGAGGGCACTGGGCCGGATGGCATGAGTCTAAAACTATGCTTTGAAATTCCAAAACAAAACTTTTTTTCAAACTGTTGAGTATGTAATAATCCACAAATCTTCACACTCAAGCAAACTGAGTGACAGAAAACTTCATTTGTATGAGTATGTTTGAGTTGTTTTTCTGTGAGTAAAGCTTTTGCAGGTGCCGATGTGTCTATTTGAAAGACTTTTGATTATAGTCACAGGCAAATACATAAATAATCTGTGCCCTCTGTGGTGTCCTGCAGCCTTAAGTATCTGACCTCTGTGCCCTTTGACCTCAACATGAATCATTTTGTCAGGACAGTTTGTTTGCCATTCATCGCTTTTGTTTTTGTCACATTGGTGGGAGATCTCTCCCACATGTTGGTTCATATGTTATTAATTTAGCATAAAAAGGAGACACATGCTCCCATTATGCATACACACATAGACACAGGCAAATGTGGAGTGATGAGGCCCTCAGAGTCAGCAGTGGTATTTAGAAGCACGGCATTAGAGCCCCAGCACTAAACAGTTGTTTGACGGCGCCATCTGGTGTTCACTGGATAAAGTCAGTGCATTGAGATGTCAAATCAAGTTACATTTATTTATATAGCACTTTATACAATATCAATTTCATAGATTCTGACTGTTTTACATTAGCTTCACAGCAATAAACAGGAAAATAACAGTGTTGCAAAGTTCATCATTTATGAAACAACTTCAATTTCAGTTGTAAAAAAGCTCTACAGAAGCAGAAGATAATAGTGTCATTATTCAGCTCAAGTCAGTTCAATGTTAATTCAGTTTAGTTTTATCAGTGTTGATGTTGCCAAGTTCATCTATTATGAAACAATGTAGGCTAATGTTCAGTCGTAAAGAAGCTCTACAGAAGACAATAGTGTCATTATTCACCTCAATTCAGTTCAAGCAACGATTTTTGGATGATTTTTTTTCCTCAGAGAGATGAGTAATATTTTTATATTCTGGTCATTTTTTGCAAATAATGTTTTGAATCAGTTTATGCTGTGAATAGCAAGCTCCAGAAATTTCATAAAGCCTATATAAAATGGAAAGGGACTGAAAGGGTTCAAGTCAAGATATATATTTAGCTAAAGGGGAGGTCCACTGTCTCCGACATTTGGATACGATTGTTCTATTTCTCCCCCTAGCGGCAGTCGCACATAACTTTCAAACGGGTCGAGAAGCAAGCAACCCGGCTTATCACCATGGCAAAATGTAGCCTACGCTTTTAATGAATGTAATCAATTAATGTATGAATATATCATCCACACAAAACAAATGACCCCCTCAAATAAAAACAAAGTAGTTTTATGGGGCCAATCAATGTACATAATGATTTAATAATTAGAATTTCAAATATTTGACCGCATCCGAAGCTCAATCGGATCCGAATTTTCCGCATACGCACTCTCCATTGGAAATTAATGACTTCCGGTCTGTCGTTTGTCGCTTGCGGTAGATCAGTGTTTCTCAACCCTGGTCCTGGGCGCCCCCCAGCACTGCACATTTTGTGTGTCTCCCTAATCAAACACACCTGATTCAACTCATTAGCTCATTAAAAGAAACTCCAGGGCTGTGTCCGAAATCGCCCCTTATACCCTTAAATAGGGCACTATTTGAGGGAACAGCCATTTTTAGTGGTGTCCGAAACCATAGTGGACGTTCTCGAGTGCACTCATTCAATCCCACAATGCACTGCAAAAACGAGTGTACAACTGGTGCACGCTCAACGGCTAGAGAATGCCCATAATGCACCGTGAGAGTCACGCGCCGAATGAATTCCCGCATCTCGCCAGAAGATGGCGCCCGCAGCTGAATAATCAATCCGTTCATTTTTACAAAGGGCTCATCCATGGCTTACAGCATAATGTACAACACGGGTATAAATTCATTGTAAATTGATTATTAAATTGTTTGATTAGGGTTTATACATAATTTCCGTGACAGAGTTCAAGATAAATCCTTTAATCTTACTACTGGAGCTGCTAGTTTGCTAGTTTCAAATGATTAATAAACAGCAAGCACAAACTATGCAAAAGCGGCATTCCTTCCGGTGCACTCAGTGTCCGAATTCACTACTCGTTTTCATTCACTCCTAGTGAACTGAATTAGTGACCTTACTGACCTAATGTAGGGAATAGTGAATGAGGGTATAGGGGGCGATTTCGGACACAGCCCAAGACCTGAAATGGGTGTCAGATAAGGGAGAATGGTTGAATGGCAGTGAATGGTTGATATTCAATAGTCCAGTAGACGTCCAATAAACTGTGCCAATCCATCAAAAAAAGTGCTCCACACCATTGGCTGTTTTTGGAAAGAAGCGGTATAGCTGTATCTGTCTTTTATAAATCTGATAAAACCCACTGAATCTCCAGGATAGATTTTTGGTAACATAAATAGTGCTACATTTCTTTTGCTAAACAAGTTGGCAGCATCTCTCTTTTATACTTTCACAATCTGGCTGTTTGAAATGCTGAAATCTCTAAGGATTTTGAGCAGATCAAATTTTAATATCTGGAGCTGAGAGTTCTTCCCAGTCTATCAAGGAGGAAGAAAAACATGTGAACTGTGTGTGTAGCCTAGTGGAGACCAAAGTACATTGTTGCAATTTGCACAAGTACAATGGAATTCTTAAACATGCTGATCCTTAGTGGCATTCACAAATCACCAGACTCCACAGCCATACAACATACAACTAGTAGCCTATGGCAGACAACACGAAGCAGCAGACAGCAGGTATAAAGTATTAAAGTGGTGATGTAACAGAAGTACCGGCAGATCTTTTCTTTCAAATAGTGCCGTATATCCAAGTGAAACAGATAATCGAAAAAGAATAAAATGCAAAGCACTTGGTTCTAGCTATCAGTTGTTGATAGGATGGAAGCAGATCTGAATGTGAGTTTGCAGCTGATTATAATAAAGGGGCTGATTTTATGTGGATGAAATGATTGGAGAAGTCCAGCATACGTCACCAATATAAAATAATTGTTAACTGAAATAAAATAAAGTATTACAAATTGTAACTTATTTTAGCTAGTTGCCAAAGCAATAACATCAAATTTAGTTTAACTTGTTGCACTAAAACTGAAATAGTAATAAAATCATATAGATGTATACAAAAATTACAAAAACAATATTACTAAAATTTTAACTAAAAAAGGAAATACAAAAATAAAAACTAATTTAAAATATTAAAAAACAATAAATATATATATGATAAATATAGGCCTTTCTCAATGATGCTAAAATAACACTGCTCCTGAGTGAGTTAAAGAAACAGGATTCAGGCTGGGAAATTGTCCCTGGCCCCATAGTTTAATATTGGGAACAAGGGGACCCTCCCTTATACATGTTGTCTCAGGCCCTGGGAATTTTATCTAGCCTATCTATCTACTTATCCAATGACACAATATGGTAGGCCTATGGAACCCCCCCAAAAAAAACAAACAAACAAACAAACAAACAGGCAATTGTTTATAAATAAGTAGGAACCCTGACTGGGTTACTTGTATATAAAACTGGTGGGCCCCTCGATCCTACGTTTTACACCACAAGCTATAGACTAGCCAAAAAATATCTAACACATATTTATAATTACGTGTACAAGATCATTCAGATAATAAATATAAACTGCATAATGTGTATAATATTCTATATCCCATATCACATGTTAACATCGCCATTCAATACTCGCGCTCGCTCCCGGCCACAGAGCCAGCCCGGAGCTCGTGCACTGTGAATCACGTCTTACGTCAGAGTCACACTTGCAGCTCGCGCTCTGTGGGGTCGAGAGGTTGTTTGTTTGTAGGCGCGGGCCAAACGCTGAACGCACGCTTTTCCAACACATCAGCTCAAAGCAGAGGAAGACCACCCGCCTGCTTTAGCGTTATGAGCAAACAAACTACCTGTTTTAGCACTTTGATATCGTAGGCGTTTATGTAGAAGCTGAACTGAAACGCTGTGAGCAAGGTGCGGATGAAGAGGATGCTGGAAAGAGTGACGGAACATAACAAACATCATGATGGAGTCTCACTTCAGTACAGCATCACTGCTGTTCCGCAGCTTTAGCGCTTTAAATCTCGCGAAAGGATATTTATAATGCTGGATATCGACCCTAAAAAAAAGGAATATACGAGTATCTGTTTTCACACTGTTTACCAACGCGTTCATTTCTTTGTGTTGTTAGTAAACTCTTTTAGTCAATGCTCTGGAAAATTCGCGCTGGTTAAGTGGAAGCTTTTTCTAATCTCTCTGGATTATTTTATCAACGGAGTTGCTTTCTAACAGTTTAACTTCACTGTTTCAGTGTGTAATATATGATGTAGGCCTACTGTATAGAATGAGTCGGCATAGTAATCAAGGCGTGAGCTGTTTTAAATAAGAGTTTAAAGTTGACCGTGAACTCTTGAGTTTTGACATCGACATCGACATTGACATCGACATCATGGATAGACGCGGCTGATTTTCTTGGAACAGGTGAGTCGCATATAACGTTAACGCTAATCTAATGTTTTTGTGTCCACGTACAGAGATGGTATTCCCGTAAGGGGATCGATTCTGATTCCGATTCATAGTCTTTATCGGTTCATTAACGATTCATTTAGGACTTTTGAGGAAGAACTATCTGGGAAAAAATGCAGTTCGTATAGCATTTACTGCTGTCAGCAGTAACCAAATTTAGCAGACCATATTAAGTAAGTGTTAATTAAACGTTTGATTCATTCATTTAAAATGCCATTGATCAGTGAGAGAGTCAGTGATTCCTCTGAGTTCTGACTGATTGACTTATTGTGACTAAAAAGTGGAACTTTGAGGTTTTTGCTTTGCTTATGGTGTTTGTTCAGAAATCAGAGTATATTTATCATGTTTTTGATTTGCTAAAAGAACAAAGTGTAATTACCCAAATTATTATACAAACCATATTATCAGTACAATTCATTATACTACAACAAAACAACACAAAATGATCAGTTAAATAAAAAGTGTGGATATCGGCACAAGGTATTGCCAAACTGATTATCTGTTTTTATAGAATAGCAGTATAGGAAACATCAACATAGTTTAGGATGGTGTTCTGTCTACATCTGCGAAAGAAAGCATGCTAATGGAACCGAAAGACATCCAATATTATTATTTTTTTAAATATAAGAACCAGCTCTTGGTTCCCAGCTCTCACATAAAACTGTATTTACAGATAGATCTGACTGGTTGGAACATTTTTGTTAAAATATTATGTTTTAAATGCAGAATGTAAGAACTAAAGGGTCATATCTGCTGTTGTTATGCTTATTTCTTTGCATTCACGTGGTGTGGTTGAAATTGTACTATGCATGTCTTTGTACATAAATGTGAAATGTCCATAATGTTTATGTGATTGAACAACCTCAGTTTGTATGATTTTCCAGATTCACTCAGCTCAGTTCAAATGTTGTTCATGTTAACGTTGAACTGCACTGCTATTTTGAGAACAGAGATGACCTTTGCCCCCTAGACTACAACTGCTTTTTCTACCGGTGTCCATCCAAGCAGCAGACAGAACAGAGATAACATATTTTACGCAACACAGCCTTTAGGATAGTGTGACTTAATGGATTTTTACATATAGTTATTCATTGGACCATATCAAATATGTGTATTTAGAGCAACTTACGTAATTCAAAAATGCACTGAGTTATGTAGTACATCACAAATGTGTGTGCATTCATGTTAACTGAACAGTGCATTTAATGCAACTGTCTGGAATGGATCTGATGTTTTAAGGGAAAATTAATTGTGGATCCTAGGTTTTAGAGCATCTTCACTTCTTGAAAGACAAACTTGTACATTTTGCTTTCATTTTCTAGAAGCATGTCATTTGTAGAATGCTAAATGCTCATAATTGATTCCAACGAGCACTTGTGACCCTGTCACCTGTGTATATCTGGTCCATGTGATGAAATACAAAGGCAATCAAGGGAAAAAGTACGCGGGGGAGGCCTAGATAGACTTTGATGTTTGACTTAATAACTTCCGCTTTGGTCTTGTCTTTCAGTAACCAGCCCTGGAAATAACCAGAGATTATAGTAATGCATTAAAAAGTATCATCACCCTTTTTAAATACATACCTCTTAGGTTAAGCCTTTATTAAAGTTCTTTACTGTATATTTCAATGCATGCTAGCACTAGGTCGGATTCTGCACTATATCTAGAAAGAATACAGTGATTATGGCTTAATTTACACATTTGGATCAAGACTGAATCATGTTAGTAAAGAACATTTATCTATCATCTTGTCATTTGGCACCAGGGTGGGGACACACCACCCACTACACTTGTTATTCTTTCTGTTTATGAAGATTGCATAGCTGTCAGTCAGTGCTGATGTTAATGGCCATGAACTGTCAGAGATGCAGACGAGACGGTGTTAAGCCAAAGCATCAACACACCCCCCCTTCCCAAAATTAAAAGTCCTCACTTAGCACTTGTGTTGACAGACTATGTGTGTGTCCTTGACAGGTGCAAGGATCTCTTGTTTATTGGTTTGGTTTACATGGGTGTTGAATGTTCCAGCAGCTGTCAGGCATGTGTATGTGTGTCTGTTCACCATTTGAATGCCTCGATCAAACTATAACCTGATAAAATTCTTCCTGTAGCTGCTTTGTCCTCATGACTGGTTTAGCGTCAAATATCTCTGAGGGGTGTTTATTAACAGCAGTGGCTGTTAGGTGATCATCCTGAGGCCTGTCAGGGAGATCTGGTCCATGAGCTAGATTCCTGTATTTCGTTACAGTGAGTCTAATGTGGTATAATGTGAAGTATCCAGGCAGATAAATGTCTGTCCTCAGCGCCAGACAGCTGTTCGGTGGTAACTTTTAGTTGTTGAGTTCTGCATGTATTACTGTACACTTACGTCATTGATGTGGGATGCACGGATATTAAAATTCGTACCTGCTAAGCTGATAATTATTTTCATGCTATGGCCTATAACTCATAGATGGCTGATATTAAAATTCTGTACTGTTTTGATAAAAAATGAAACTTTACAACAAAAACCAGTCGTTTTTTAATTGTTTTGAAAGTCGAAATTTCGACTTCGTACATACTGTACATCACAGCATTACGATGTACAGTATGAAAAATGGATATTCATTTTGAGACTTTAATTTTGAAGGTTAGATGTAATAAGAGTTATTAACCAAATTGGCATATTAGAGTAACTTCTGAAGGATCATGTGACACTAGGCCTGTCACGATAACAACTTTTGGTTGTGCGATATATTGCGTCACCAAAAATTATTGAGGTCATGTACATATATTGCGCGACAAGTCGATATATTGATTATTGCGACACTGAAAACTGGAGTAATGATGCTGAAAATTCATTCAAATTTTTGGTAGTGGCTGTTATGACAGCAGTTTTGCCACCCAGAAACTCATTGTTCATGTTGTAATGTAGACAATATCAGCTCTCTTCTGTGTATCAGTGTGTGGCCTTCCTGTGAAGCTGATTCATATTTTTCAAAGACTTTTTGATTGTTTTGGGTGCCTGGAGTGTAAGATCGTCCTTGTTCATGTTCTGTCTTTCTGACCCTCATATTGTGTATATATTTTTGTGTTTGTATATATTTTTGCTGATGTGTTCAGCTGTGTAAACACCTGCGTCTCTCTGCAGTACATCTGTAGCACACACACTTCTCCGAATGAACAAGACTACGTCTCTATGTACAAACATTCTAAAGATCTTCTAAAGGCCGGATGCCATTTTATGATTATATTCACAGTATAATAATCTGATAACTGAGAACTTCACTTAATTCTTATTGACATTAACTGGCATTAGACTAATTGTATAAAACAGAAACGAACCTGTGATGATTCAGCTTGTTTGAATTTACTGTCGGTATTTGCTGGTGTGACATCATGGTTGGAGATACATTAAAATGTAATTGATGGAGCCAAAGACAACATAGACAGGAAGTCACAGTACCTCTGAACATAGTCATTGCTATCACAATCTAAAGTATTAGAAATGCTTATTTTGTGGAATATTAATGTTTTATTTTATTCCGATACTTTAAAACAGACGTAGACCTGGATTTGTGTGTTGAGACAGTAAAAGTGACAGAAAGCTCTCTAAGGTTTTAAGCAAGGTGCTTAAAGTGTCAAAGTGAGAGTTAGCAGGATAGCAGCTAATCGCAGCAGCTTTATGTGACTCTCTGTGTATGTGTGTTTGTTTAAAAAAAAAATCTGTTTCTATTGGGTTTTGTAGTTGTGGATGTGTAGTAATGTTTATTTAGGCTCTCTGTGATACAATAACTACATCAGCGTAGCATCTGTTCTTCTGTTTAGTCAAGGGTGACATTCAAATGGACTGTTTGCATATTAGGTTTGGCCTGTCTAGAGTTTCCACATGAAACAAACTGGGAAAGAAGAGAAATTACTATTGTTTGAAAAAATATGGTTTACTCACTAATCCTAAAACACTGTCTGAAATTATTTATTTGATCATAATCTCAATAATACAGTTAAATTCTTCGTTGAATATTGTCCTGTCACATTACAAAGCCACAGTTTAATCACACAGTTGCAAATTATCACTAAAACTCACGAATTCATTGAAAATCACAAAATTAATAATCATTGTCATTATGGATGTCATATTTTGTGTGAATTATATAGCATAGTTGTTTTGTGAAGAGCTGAGTCATTTAACATGGCCACCGTGAGTAACACATCCCTTTGTCATTATGTGTGTTTTATTTAAGCAGCTCCTTGTCCTTATGGACCAAGTCATGGGGAATAACGCATAGAACAACACTGAGTGGCTTGGAAAGAATGAGAAACCTGCCGAGTCATCTGACTGAAAACTCTTTATTTTGTTGCTCTCAACAGAAAGGACATTTTGCATTAACGTAAGTGGATTAGGTTTGTTAGGCTGAAAGATGAGCTTGAGAAACAATAAAGGGTGGTTCAGTTCAGATTTGTTCCATGAGAGGCTGTAGATCTATTTTCAGTCTCTTATGCTCCTCTTAATCTTTTATGTGCGTTACAGTGCAGTATTTATGCTGTAGGTTCATGCTGATCAAGTGACTTTACTAAGCAGGATAAGGTTTTGCTGTTGAACGTTTTCTTTGCTGGAAATCACACTTGTGCTCGTTGTAATGGCCCACGCTACTGTGATTGCTTTCAAGGATCAGCTGTCTGATTCTTTTCTTTGTTGTGTTTAATGAGAAGGGTGAGACTAGAGTGCATTATACACTGAAAATGTTTTTTTCATTCATTCAATTAAAAAAATGTACATCTATATTTTTTAACTTGAGCCAATGAAAAATAAATAACTTGCCCTAAACAATACTTTCTATGTCTATGAAAACTATTTTATAAAACCTAGCACAAAGTATATTTTTCTTGTTGAAGAAAGTCAGTTAATTTAAATTCTATTTTTGATCCAAACAAAAAAATATAGATTTATATTTATTTTTATAGTTTTCATAGACATAGAAAATATTGTTTAGGGCAAGCTATTTATTTTTCATTGACTCAAGTAAAAAAAATATAGATATGAAATAATTTCCCTACATTTTTTTAATTGGATGAATGAAACATTTTTTCAGTGTAATTTCCAAGTTAAATCTATATCAGTTGTTTTATTGCTAACATAAAACAGTTTATCTCAGAATCACAAAAAACGGCATCAAAACGATATGGTTTTATTCCACTCTGTGTTCACAATATTGGCAGTACTGAATTTTAGGTGCTAACTCACCTTCTCCGAGGTTGAGCATTACCTGCTGAATAAAATATAAAGTGCTTTTCATACACTTAGTCCAGGTGCAGACTGCAGAGCATAAATCAG